>NW_020940355.1:29129136-29136347 GCF_900497805.2 Vombatus ursinus
TCTTTCTTTCTTTCTTTCTTTCTTTCTTTCTTTCTTTCTTTCTTTCTTTCTTTCTTTCCCTATTAGATTATAAGCTCCTTGAGTGCAAGGACTGTCTTTCTTCTTGCATCTTTCTTGTATCTCCAGCACTTAGTATAGTGCCTAGAACATAGTAGGTGCTTAATAAATGTTTATTAAATTGAAATGAATTGAAATATGCAGCCAGTAGGAATCTATTTCTATTAGATTTTGATACCACTGAAATCACAGATTCAGACCAAAATTATCTTTCTGTCACTATCAGCTTTATTTGAAGTGTAAGTTGTTGAATGACCAAAAAGCCTTGCTCAATATATTCTTGTGCTTTTTTCCTGTCACTTTAGTCATTCGCTCTAGATGTATGTGCTGCCATTTGAGATCTGCAAGTCAATAAAAATCTCATCTTTGCTCATGGCTGTTGAATATCAACTTGTAGGTGTTTTAAAAAAATCCTTTTCAGTTTCTCTTATAAATTTTAGTTCTTTCTGTTTAAAAATTCTTCTTGTTTTAACCTAAGGCAGGTTCAAATTTATGTAGGGTCCTTGATTAATTAATAAGATGCTGATTAAGTTAAATATTTTTGTTGTTTGTTGCATCATTTCAGTTGTGTCTGACTCTTCATGACCCCATTTGGGATTTTCTTGGCAAAGATACCAGAGTGGTTTGCCATTTCCTTCTCCAGCCCATTTTACAGATGAAGACACTGAGGCCAACAGGGTTAAGTGACTTGCCCAAGGTCACACAGCTTGTAAGTTTCTGTGGCTGTATTTGAACTCAGGGAGATGAGTCTTTCTAACTATCCACAGTACCACCTAGCTGCCCAATATCTGCATTGGGGGTTCTTATACAATTAAGTCACAGGTCCAGACATATTACAACTATATACTTACATGTATGTGTGTACACACATAAAGACATACATACATATAACACAGTTATCTATAACATCTCTATGTTATTTCTATCTATGCCATCAATAATCCATAGCATAGAGATAATTGAACTTTTGATTTCAGTAGTAAAGGAAACTCGCAGGTGAGGGAATTCCCTCTACCAGTGAGGGTCAGAATCTTTTCTGATACTTGTATTTTTAAAGACTTGGTTAGGGCACTAACAGAATAAATGACTTGCTGAGGGTCATAAGCCAGTATATCTATTTATTTACATATACAATTACATCTGTGGTTGTTCAGTCATTGCAGTTGTGGCTGACTCTTCATGACCCCATTTAGAGTTTTCTTGGCAAATATACTGGAGTGGTTTGTTATTTCCTTCTCCAGCTCATTTTGCAGATGAAGAAACTGAGGGCAATAGGGTTAAGTGACTTGCCCAGGATTGCACAGCAAGCAAGCATCTGTGGCTGCATTTGAACTTAGGTCTTCCTGACTCCAGGCCCAGTACTCCATCCACTGTACCACCTAGCTACCCAATTACATCTACAAGATAAGTATTGTACATGCTTCATTAGTAAAGGAAACTCCCAGGTGAGGATACTTCTTCTAACAGTGCTGTTTGCCATTGACTCTGAAACTTATAGTCAGAGAGAGTTGCTAGGGCACTGATAAGATGTGACTTGGCAGGTCATGCACCCAGCATATCCTAGAGGTGAGACTTAGAACTCAGGTCTTCCTGGCTTTGAGACCAGCTCTCTCTCCATTATTCATACTGATTTTCATTTTTGTCTATATCTATATTTATATCTATAACATCTATATCTCTGCATATACTTGGTGGTCTTTATACCTGTATATTGTGTATGTGTGTGTGTGTGTGTGTGTGTGTGTTTTGTGAGAGTTGAGGGATAAATGATGGGCAGGTCTTGTGCTCCATTTGTACCCAAAAAAGGTGGTGAGAATTAGAGAAACGCCTTCTGAATTCTGGATGGGTGGTATCTGGATGATTGAGGACAGTGCATGGAGAATAGCTCTCTAAGATGTTAGGGGTGTTGGTCCTCATCCTTGGATGCATATAGATGAGAAGCCATATGTACCCATATAGACAAAAGCAGAGTTTTTTGGCTAATGATGATAATGCCCTCTGTGGGTTAGTCTTACACTTTGTTACCATATAAATACATTTCAATTGTTCTTACAAATATATTCTATGTTTTGTAGAAATTATGGTTTTGTATTCATACAGGCAAAATATGACTTATAAAAATATAGTAGTAAGAACACTGGATTTGGAGTTAGAAGATTCAAGTTTGAATCCTGACACTACCCCTTATTACCTAAGTTAACACTAGGTAAATCACTTAAATTTTGTAAGCCTCAGTTTCCTTATCTTCAAAATAATGGTGTTGGATTACATGATCAATAAAGTCTCTTCAAATTATAGATTTATGATCTCAATTAAAAATGCATCCTTAGCAAAGAATCATTGAACCACAACTCTCATTTGCCTTTTGGTGGCGCAATACTTAAATTTAAGGGACTCTTCTTGATAGATACAATGTTATAGAATCATAGAATCCCACAGTTGGAAGTGACCACAGAGATCGTGTAGTCTGACTTTTAAGATATATAGTGTCTCTCCAATTAAAACGTAAGCTAATTGTATACAGGGATTGGTTCATTCTTTTCCTAGCCCCTAGTATAGTGCTTGGCACATAGTAGAACCTTGAAAATACTTTTGATTGATTTCATTGAATCCTATGAACCTCCTAAGGAACCTTTGTGTAAAGATACTTCCAGTGATATGGAGCTCACCATTTTATGAAGCAGCCTACTCTATTTTTTTAACATCTGCTGTTAGGATGTTTTAGACATCCTTTGAGTTAAAATAGTATGCAGTATAACTTCTAAATACTGGTCCTGGTTCTGTCCTTGGGGGACATGAAAAACAGGTTTGATTCCTTTTCTACATGTCAAATCTTCACAAAATTAGTTTGATTCAAACAACAACACATTTATTGAGAATGTGCTATATGCCAGACAATATGCTAGGCACTGAGGATTTAAAGACAAAGATGAAACAGTCCTTACCCTCAGGAAGTATATATTCTACTGGTTATAAAAAAACATGCATACAGTTAAGCAAATAAACAATAATTTTGTGTACTGGATGAGTGTCAATAATACTTGGTAGCATCAGGAAGAAAAAGTCTCATGTATAAGATAGCTCTTGAGATTTAAATTGTATTTAGACCAGGGGTTCTTAAACTGTTTTTTTTTTTTTGTTTGTTTTTATGTCATGGACATCTTTGGCAGTTTGGTGAGGTCTATGGGCCACTTCTCAGGAAAATGTTTTTAAATGCATAAATAAAACAGGTAGGATTTTTAAAGGAAAACAATAGTATTAAAATGCAGTTATCAAAATATTAAAAATAAAAATTTACAGACCTCTGTTTAAGAGCTTCTGATCTGAGGCTTCTAAGAAGTAGAGGTGAACAGAGTAAGACATAGGGACCATATGTTCAAAAAGAAGCCTCTCTACAGCTACCCGACTCCAGTTCTTTCAGTAAGACCATGTATGATATGGTCTTCAACCGCATCATCCTCATTACATTTCAAAGTCCCTCCTAAAATGTGGCATGCAAACTATGTGTGTTACCCTTTTTTAGCTGTCAAATGACTCATTACAATTTTTGAAATTTCTCTTTTTGAATAACACAGCAATGTTTGTCCCAGCTCCTGTCCTACAATGCCTGTCCACAGTTACTTGGAGATTATCCTCAATGATTCAGCAATGTTGTTTATAAATACTTTTAGTATACTGGGATACAACTATTTTGAGCATGATCATTCAAATATGCTGAGATTGGCTAGTTACCTCATTTCCCTAAACACTATGAGCTCTAAAATGGCATGGTCATTGTTTCCCAACATTCCCTTTTCACCAATATTTGTCTGTATTGATGAACATCAGATCTAGATTAATAGTTCCTGTATCTACTTCATAGACTTTCTAAAAGATTAAATTTCCATCAAGGGGAAAAATACACACACATACACATAACACATACATGTAATGCATATGATACATATATACATATATATATGTGTATACATGTATGTATTATAGGTCTGGCTAATGGATTTTGTGTCTCTTGTCTCAGAACAATAACTACATGTAAAAGAATGCATCACTAGAGGTTTAGTCACCATATTATCTACTTTGGTTCACAAATTACCTACACTGCGTTAGAGGATCTCTGACTCTACTTCCAAGGTAAAGTTCAATGCAGGGCTCTTTTGATCTGTCCCCTTTGAACTTTTTTAACCCTACTGATCACCAATTTAGCTGTACTTTTCAAAACTGCAGAACAACTATCACAAAAGTTTTGCTACTTTGTGCCACATGTGAAATTGAATACAAGGTAAGAGCTGTCACCTGCTGGACCTATATGTACTGAATACATGCATGAAAAAAAAATCTTTTTCCTATGCAAAAAGGCTAGTGAAATTTGGATTGCACAGCCAGGTCTCTGCATTCCTGGCAAACCAAACTGTCTGTTTCTTCCCAAACTTAATACTCCATCTCTCTACTCTTTGCCTTTGCAATTCTTACCTCCGTGGCTCAAATACACTTCTTCTTCATCTGACCTTTTCTATATCCCTTGCTTCCTTCAGATTTTAGCTCATGCATATATAAGGTGAAGCAATGAGAAACAAAGTAGAAAAGAGCGATTGGAACCCAGATTTTGGAGGGCCTTAAATACAAGGCCAAGAAGCTTTTATTCCCTGCTATAGGCAATAGGAAATGAATGTTTTTGAGTGTGGAATCAATGTGGTTAGACAATGCCATAGGAAAGTGATTTTGGTAGTTGTATGGTGAATTGGAAAGGCTGTTCATGTGGCATCCCTTAAAGGAATTCTTTTCTGATCCCTGTATTCATTAGTTTCTCTCTTTTCCTTAATATATGTGTATATTATTATCTGTTTATATATCATATCCTCTTTACCCTACTCCTTCATCCACAGAAGAATGTAAGCTTCATGAGGGCAGGAACTGATTTTTATTTTATCTTGCTTTTGTATGCTGAGTACCTGTTACAGAAACTTGCATATAGATGACACATTAATACTTGCTGGATTTGTTTGGGTTAAATATATGAAGCAGGATATTGCTGAGTACCGGGGTTCCCCAATTACCCACAAATGCAAGTGAGATAGCCTCTCTTCTTATACATTTCCTCTTAAGACTAATAGTCTCATGTTTAAGATCTTTTCTCTGGGTTAGATAATGAAAGAAGGCTATTTTGTCTCCAGAAGGATATTAAATTGTATTAATATCTGAGCAGGGAGATCAGACATTGAGAGTAGGCAATTCTCTTGTATTCTGTTAATCTCCCATAAACTAGTATTCATTTAAGAGGTTGCAAATTGTTATTTTCTGTGCTTTGGAGTGCAGAAAGCCCAAAGAGGTGAGATAAACCATGGATATGGTTCAATTTAGTGTACCCTGGAAAACATTATGTTAAGTCTCAGGTATGCAAGGATCAGTTTTTTCAGGCACTATGGTGGGGAATAGATTTCAGTGAAAGATAACTGCCTGGGGCAGATGCCTTGGAGGTAGGAGAAGACACTCAAAACCAGTATCGCTCACTTTATGATTTCAGGTAGGACCACACCCATCTAATAGGAAAATCATTCTTTTTTTTTCAGTTAAAAAGAAAAGACTCTGAGAATAAGGTGAAACTTCAAAGGAAGTTTTAAAATTTTAGATTCATTGCAGCATTAAAAAAAATAAATACAACTCACCAATAATGTTCTTTCATTTCTTGAAAAAAAAATTCACGACCTGGAAATCATAGTCTGTTGAAGTTTGACTTTCTTTAAGGCTTTTTACCTTGACAAAGCCCTCCAAATAACAATAATATAAACAGTTTCCCATAAATAAACACTTCATAGAGAAAAAGAATTACATTAACTCAGAGCCTATAGCTTTTGTCATCCAGATGATGCTTCACAACATTTATGGTAGCTGCTGCTTTTGAGCACTTGGGGTGGACCACTGCACCATCACCTTTCCATACTTTCTATTTGACTGGTTAGCTATTTTACCCTTCTTCTTGTTGATGGCCCCCATAATCGGAGAAAAAAGGTGTAGTTACTCACTAAAATATAAAATATTGAAAGGTGAAGGCAGGAAAGCACTTTACCAGTCTCATGGGGAAGAAAATTGCTTATCTGTAATTGTTTTGCTCTCTGAAGAAATATATCAGACAGCCATTTCCAAATGATTTTACTGGATGCAGTATGACCCAATATTTTAATGTCAAGTGAAACAAAGCCCTTGTTAGAGTTTCAGAGCCTTTTGTATGCTCTAGTTAGCCTAGGGGACCTTTCAGCCATAATTTGTACTGAAGGATGCCAGCACACTGTTGAGGTTGGAGGGATTGATTTGAAAATAATGCTCTAGCACTAGCAGTGACAAATTGTAGACAGATTCACTTGAGATAAAGAACGAAGTAAAAGTAAAAAAAATATATACCTATGGCCCTCCTGAAGCTCAGGAAACATAGTTAGTGAAATGACTAAATCAGTGCCATAAAAATGCAGGTGGACCCCAGGACCTGAAGGTTAGGTCAAAAGTGAGGTTTTGACTAACGGTATGGAAGAGGCCTTTATAGGCAGCTTAATTCAGAAAGCTGTTTCACCAAAACTGGTCTGAATAGATTAGTAATTCTCCTTTTCCTAAAGATTTCCAGATCAAACCCCATTTAGCACAAATGCATTTAGCATAAATTTGTTTTAGTGGGATAATGAAACCTATATTTTAATTGCCTCTAGTCAGATGATGGTATTTCTTGAAGAAATTTGCTGACTAGTGTTCTTTTAATGAGTATTAGTTGTGGGAAACTGTGTATGTGTATATGCATGTATGCATACATATATGTATGTGTGTGTATATACACATTTTATGTACGCACACACACACACACACACACACACACACACACACTGCATCGTGGGTCATTTCCAGTTGTCCTGATCCATATCTGGCCACTAGACCCAAATGATTCCAGAGGAGAAAGTGAGGATGGTGACTTCACACAGCCTTCCCTCATTTAAATCTAATTCACTTGCATATCTTGGTATTAGCTCCCTGATGCCATGGTTCTCTTCAAGTACAAAGGATAAATAGCCACCTCTCTGAGTAGAGAAGGAGCTGCCTACTAGGGATCAGGCAACATTTTCTTTCTTTCTTTCTCTCTTTCTTTCTCTCTTTCTTTCTTTCTTTCTTTCTTT
>NW_020940355.1:29136447-29146771 GCF_900497805.2 Vombatus ursinus
TCCTTCCCTTTCTTCCTTCCTTTCCTTTCTTCCTTCCTCCCTTTCTTCCTTTTCTTCTCATTCTTTTCTTTCTTCTCCATCCACATAGGGTATCACACCCTTACCTTCCCTTGTTCTGCTCAAAGGGAATGTAAACTTTAACCTCTGAGACTTTTTTTTTGTTTTGGTTTTAGTCTCTTAAAGACCATTCTTAACCCCAAATCCCTCTGGTCCCAGATCAAGCTCTACTTGGTCAATGTTTGGGTCCTGATTGGCTCAGAATGAAGGTAAATAACAGTTGTTTCTGTTTTGGCCAGAGTCCCTGAGGTTCTTCCCCTCCCAGATCTATTTTTTTTTTCAAGAGGCCATTCTTTGCCTCATTTTTTAGTTAAGCCTTAATCAAAGAATGGGTGCTGCCTCGGTCAAATTGAGACCTGTTAAAGAACCTCAGCTTGAAAAGACCAAAGCCCCCACTGCATCCCAGGCCATCTCCAGTTGTCCTGATCCATATCTGGTCACTGGACCCAGATGGAAATAAGTTTTTTTTTTTTGGCTAGGCAAATGGGGTTAAGTGATTTGCCTAGAGTCACACAGCTAGTAAGTGTTATGTGTCTGAGGCCGGATTTGAACTCAGATCCTCCTGAATCCAGGGCCGGTACTCTATGCTCTGCGCCACCTAGCTGCCCTTCCAAAGAAATTTGAAAGAGAGAGAGAGAGAGAGAGAGAGAAAGGGAGGGAGAGAGAGATGCATTTGTTGTTTTGTTGATTTAGTGGCAATTGAAAATTTCATACACAAGATTAAATGGAAAATTAGATTTCCATGATATTATACTGACTCAACTTAATATAATTTATTAAATTATATTTAATAAAATTTCATTCTCACAGTCTAATAGGAAAACTTTTTATCTTCCTTTGGGGATGAATGAGATTTTGCTATTGTGGAATATAAACTGGTAAATCCTACCAAAATGTAAAGTCTTCAAGTATTAATCTAGCAATAGATTGTAAGCTAAGTATAGATAGCTGCCATCTGGTGAAGAACTTTTTATTATTATTGTTGTTGTTATTATTATGAATATAGTTGAATAATAATCATAGGTCTTATTAAAATGGTTTAAATATCCATTTCCTCACAACCTAGAGAGGTAAGTAGTGAAAGTATCATTATGCCCATTTTACAGATTAGGAAATGGAGATTCAGAGGGGTGAATGGATATTCCTAGAGTAGCACAAGTTAAAACATGTTAAAGTCAGAATCTGACCTTATTTCAGCAGACTCCAAGCCTGATGCTCTTTTTGCAAAAGCCTGTATCCCTAAGCTATAGAGAGGTTTCTGTCTACATTGAGTCGATGTGTTATAATGAAGAGTGTCAAATGTTTAGTCAAAAACTTAGATAAAATACAGCATTTCTCTCATCTACCAATGGTAATAATAATAATTATTAGTGATAGCTAACATTTATATAGTGCTCTAAGATTTCAAAGTACTTTATGTAAGTTTATAACATAAGTTATCTCATTTGATTCCACTATTTTAACTCGGCCAACAAAGGGAATTATATTCATGTGGAATAATTTATTCTTTATAAATTATTCTTGATGAAACTATGCCAGCTCTTTGGGATCATGACTTCTTTTTCTAAATATTCAGTTACCTTCCCTTTAATAGTATGTGCTAGGATTTTGTCAGTAATCAAAGTCAAGATCACTGCTCTAGATTTGTAGACTCTTTTCAATTTTTAGTAAATCAGTAAAGCATTTCCAAAGTCCTGGGGCACCTCTTTTGTTGTCGACAATCTTTCAAAGACTAGTGACAGTGACTCAGTAATCAAATCTGCCAGTTCTTTCACAGCATCCTGAGATGTTGTTCATCTTTTCCTGATAACCTGAACTCATCAAGGACAGGTTTTTTATTACTAGCTCCCTACTTACCCAGAGTAACTCCTTATTTATTTTTATTTTGCTCTTTTCAGTCCAGAGATCGTTATTCTCAATAGGAAAACCCCCCAACAACCCAGAAACTAAACAAGATAAGCATCTTTACCTTCTCTTCAGGCATCTGTTTTCATCTGCAATTATTCTATCCCTTCTTAGATGCCTCTCTTTTCCCCTCTTTTCTTATCAGATTTCTTTGGTAGACTTAGCTCATTATGAGCTTTGGTATTGCATACACTATCCTCATATCACTATGCCATGCTTGTATATTCATCTTTTTATACATGCCCCACTTCCAGTTCTGTATATCTTTAAAAATAATCTAAAACCAAATATAATAATATAATCTAAGTTGGAAAATGTTTCCTATACATCCACCTCAATATATTTTCAATAATTTCCTATTTTCCTTCACCTAAAATTATTTCTCTTTGTTTCTTTAGAATTTTATTTTTGACAGCTTTCTATTCCATTCTTCCTAAATTAACTTCACCTTGTCCATTGACTCTTACCTAACGTTTTTCTGAACCCTTTGAAATCTGCTCTTCTCAAGTCCCATTCCCAGCATTCTACCCATCTTTGTCACAAACACTATAACGGAATGGTCATTTCCCCACAAGGTTGTTATCATTTCCTCTTCAGTGATCAGGTCCCTCCTTGTTAGTGAAAAGCAAGTCCAGAACAACAGTTTAGTATTATTTTCTCCCACCTTTTGAGGATGAAATAATCATTCAAGCAAATCAAGTGTTTAGTAGCTTGATTTGCTTTGGGTAGAGGGAAAACTCCAGAATTTTTTCATCATCACAACTTTTGAAGATGAGAAGGGAAGGTATTCTTACACCTAACTTTTGTAGGTTAGTTCTCTGTAAAGGAAAGTGACTTGCTCAAAATCCACACTAGGTTAGTTGAAGACTTGACTTGACAATGCAGGTCCCCTGACTGTATCCAGATTTTTTCATACTTTCTGATATTTGGCAGGGTAATATTAAGGGCAAATAAGATTCCTCATCAAGCTTTTGGGGGGGGGGTAAAGTGAAGAAAGCAAATATTGTAACAGAACCTCTCTCTCTCTCTCTCTCTTTTTTTTAAGGCAATTGGGATTAAGTGACTTGCCCAGGGTCACATAGCTAGTTACTGTCAAGTGTTTGGTCTGAGGCTGTATTTGAACTCAGGATCTCCTGACTTCAGGGCTGGTGCTTTATCCACTGCTCCACCTAGCTGCCTCCCAGAACCTCTTTTCTAGTGAGAGCTTTCGTGGCTCTGTATTTCAAAAACATCTAATCCTTTACACATCTAATTTCCCAAGCTTTGTAATATAGCCTGCCAGTTATTATTTGGCAGCCTCAAGACATAAATCTGTTTTTGCCACAGTCTTGAGAAAAGATTGTGGCATTTATTTTTTATTTTCATTTTTCTGGTTTATAGTAATCTTTTTTCTTTTGTTGCTAATGAGCTGCCAAACTCCCCATTTTTATAGGAGAATCTGAGGCTGTCATTTTCTTCGTCCCATTTCAGATCATAAAAGGCCATTATTGACTTTCAAAGCAGTACATAATCAGGTTCCATTAGTACCAGCTATGTGCCTTGCTGGTGTATAATCCTTCAATCTATATCCTATAAATACCAGCTTAGCCTGTGGCCTTTGGTGATTTACAGGGAACAGATAAGCATTATTTTGGGTACATGCTCTATAACTGTACAGCTCATGTCATTTCTAGGAATTTTTGCATAGGGTGCAGAAAAATATGTTTGAAGTTGAAAAAGAACTAATCATATCACTCGCAGCTATAAGGATTATAATTAAAAAGACTTAGTAGGAGACAAATACTGAAGTTTTAAATGGCGTTTTATGACTTGCACTCATGAATCATTGCTCGTAGTGAGTGCTGGCGGTATGTTTTTAGCATATTCTGATGGTTAGTAGAACCCCTCCTGGAGGCAGAACATCTATCTTCTCCCTTGACCATGATGATTCTGTCACAGCTACAATCCTTTGGTAAAGATGCCCTATGCACCAACATCAGTAAAATAACCTTAAAACAAGCAAGCCAATAAATAAGTGCAACTAATTTTTTGACATTGAAATGGCTGTTTAATAAAATGCATTATATTAATCTGTATATTTAGGTAAAATATCAAGGATACATGCTTAGTGGATAGAAATGCTGGGCTCAGAGCTATTAAGACTTGGGTTATATGTCCCACCTCAGACACTTACTACCCGTATCCCCCGAGCAAGTCCCTTAAATTATAGTAGCCATATGTCTCAAGTAAAGAAGAAAATAAGTGCCTACTATGTGCTAGGAACTATGCCAAGTGCTTTACAAATATCTCTGTTTCTTACGACAACTCTGGAATGTAGGTGCTATTATCCTAATTTTAAAGTTAAGGAACTTGAGGCAGACAGAGGCTAAGTGATTTGTCCAGGGTCACATAGCTAAGAAGTTTCTGTGATTGCGTTTGAACTCAAGTCTGCCCAACTCCAGGCCCAGTGCTACTTTAACAACTTCATCACCTAGCTTTCTCAAGCAACTCCTTATGATTGATCTGCTCAATCACAATTGAATTGCAATTTGCATTGGTCTGGGGAGTTCTCACACAGGAAATTCTCTAGGCTGCTTTAATCACAGGTCTTTCCTGTATGCATATATATTGTATTAGAAAGCATGATTTGGTGTGATGGTGTTGGAATCATCATTTAAACACTTTCCCCAGGCTTCAGAATTCAATCAATGCACCGAAATCACTTGAGAAAGACCCAGGTTTGTCTTGCACAAATTTGCTTTTGATATCCTTTCCCAAAATTTAGCCGTTCTTACTGTCAGGAATATCATGTTGAGCCTAAACTTTATTCTGCAGTTCAAGCCTATTTCTTCTTTGCCTGTCCTCAAAGAAGGTCACCTTCTTCTTTATGATAATCTTTCATATAATTGAAACCTATGATTAAGTTACTTTTCAGCCGTTCTTACCCCTATAATAAAATATTAATTCATTTAGCTTTTTCACAGTCTTATTTTCTAACATTTTAATCGTTTTCATGACTCTTCCCTGATCCTGTGCCTTGCTATTTTGATGCTTTTTCAGTTGTAGTGCATAGAACTTTACTGATTTTGTTCATAACCTGCTGACAAGGTTATGAACCATTAGTCTTATGTTTATGAGTTTAGGTCACCTTGTGGATCCTAGAAACCAATTCATATATTTTGGGATTGTATTTACTCTCCAACAGCAATGTTTCATTGCTGTCTCTTACTAAGTTTATCCCTAAATTTCATTTGCCTCCCCATCATAACTACAGAACTCCATTTATTTTCCATTTTAGTAATACAAGGAAATTTACATATTCAACAATATTAAAAAATAAAGGACTACAGAGGAATTGTTTTTCTGAATAACTGAAGGTTACCTGTTAACACTTGATACTTAAAACCCCATTGGGAAATCTTTCTAAAATGTATTACATACTGCTTTGCCATCTTATACAGAGTATACTAAGCATGATTTATCCTTTTTATTACTCAGAGTTAGAAATACATATGAAATGACAAATTAAGAGACAAAAAAATCAAGAAAAATTTCAGGGGGGGATTTTTTCCATTAAAAATATTATTTGCCTTATGGATTTTCCTTTGTAAGATGAAGAACAAAATATTTAAGATATACATCTCATTTATTGTTATTTCATCTCTATTTCCATAAAACAAATTCTAAAAACTTTGCAAGGGAAAGATGTTTATGTAAAACTATTTATTACATCAAATCATTGCAATTTCTGTATCACAAGGAAGAATATATACCAATGCTATACCAATCAAATTCAAGGCTAAAGACCTCTAGGGAACACTGTCATTCTTACTGCATAGAAGGATTCTGGGTCTTCTTTACTTTTGTGTGGGTTTTGTATTACTGAATTTTGCTTTCCAAGGTCAGTGGATATGTTCCTAGTCTTTGAACTATTCCTTAAAGCACTGAGAGGACAAAAAGGAGAAGGGTTTATTTCAGACTATCAGACTCTATTTTCACTACATTTATCCATTTGCATAGCCAATCTAAGCGGAATTCCCACCTGAAAAATCCGGAGTTTCACGGCAAAGTGACTTACCCAAACTTAGCAATGACATAAGGTTTTGGAGTTAGGAGTTCTTTTTGGTTGACACTGAGGAGGTGCCATTATTGCATTTGAACATTCTAAAGCTTTGTGCTGCTATCCTAGCTAGTGATTAAACCTCATTTCTCTTTTTTTCCCCTTCCAGCAAAATTGGGAGGTTAATATTTAGCATTTAAAAAACATTTCCAACCTGAAAATTATTCAGAGGGGAGAAATGTGATTTGGAAATGGTATTGTCAGATGGAATATGCATTTTCAAGTGCTATAAGCAGAAATAGACAGTTCCTGATATGAAAGATGCATCTTTCAGATACTTTTAGAAGTTCATCATAGGCATAAGTACAGTAATACCATTACGATGGATGTAAAAATGGCTGTGAATAGCATTCTCAAACCTGAAATCCTCCTCTTTCTTTCCTCAGAATTGTTCAAGTTATGTCCTCCAGTAGTTAAATACTGCAAATGACTGCTGTAGTTATGATGTATATAGTACGATGCAGTAGAATAGAACTGGACATAACCTGATAGAAGATAGCACAACATAATGATAAGATGCTTTTGTGATATGATAAGCTAGGGATAGTGATTAGACATGTGATTTCATTTAATTCTCCTGAAGAAATTCCCTTGGCCAACATCAGTTGACACATTCTCTGTAATTTATAACTTGAGAGAGTCACTTAGAGCCCTACAACATTAAATAGCTTGCCCAGGATCACACAGCCTGTATGTACCTGACTTGGGGAAGCTGGGTGGTGTAGTGGATAGAGCACTGGACTAGACGTTAGGAAGACCGTAGTTCAAATCTGGCCACAGACACTTACTAACTTTGTGATCCTAGGCAAGTCATTTAACCCTGTCAGCCTCAGTTTCTTCATCTGTAAAATGAGCTGGAGAAGGAAATGCAAACTACTCCAGAATCTTTGCCAAGGAAAACTCAAATGGGATCACCAAACAGTCAGCACAACTGAACAATAACTTCCTGGGTTTAATCCCAGTTCTCTTTCCACTTAGCCACAATGCATCTATTCTATATGAATTTATTTTTATTTCTATTCTAACTTATTTTATTTTTATTCTATTCTATCCCAATATTGCCTTACCCTACCTATCCTACCTTATCCTACCCTCTTCAAACCCCATCCTACCCTCTTCTATCCTATCCCATCCCATCCCACCCATCCCATTCCATTCTATTCACCATTACAATATGATAAGAACAATGATTAATATAATACTCCAGGTGAGAAGGACTATAATCCTCTTGTTTTTCCTCACTCTGTTATAAACCTTATCTCCCAGACTTATTATGTCATGTTTCCCTCTTCTCCATGAGGAAAACATTTATAGATTAGGAATATCTGATTCAACACAACAATGTCAAGTCATGTCCACAAACAGGGCCTGCCACAAGTCAGGGAAGGGATGTTTCTTCACATTTATATAGAAAGGCCATATAGAATAGTGGGTGAAGTGGTGGGCTTGGAGTCATGAAGACTTGGATTCAAATTCCACCTCTGACACTGGTTATTTGACCTAAGCAAACTTACTTAATCTCTCTGAGATTCAATTTTTTCATCTATAAACTAACACTATCCTAACACTAAATCTATTTTCATATGTATTAAAAACAACAACAACAAAAAACCTGTCAACAGCTTCCTTGTTATGTAAAGTGATTTGAAGTTGGAGGTGGAGTATTATCCAAGTTCTTGCAAAAGCAACATTTTGAAAACCATTGTCTATACATGACAACACACTCTGACAGGAAAGTTTCTAAATTATTAGGCCACCTTGATGTTTACAAGACATATGTTCTTTAAGCAATCCTCTTTGAAAATCAGAACAGAAATGGACAGTGGCATCTAAATGAGGAAGAATCAGTCTTAGAATGTCTTGGTAGAATTTATAGATTGAAAAACGACGTCCAGGGAGGAATCATAAACTCTAGGATTGCCTCTCACCCATTTTTTCCTTGAAGAAGTACTGAATGAGGAAAGAGTAGACAGAACACAGCATACCAATAATGAAATGTTTGAAGGCACAAAAAAGGGAGGGTTTTGTGAAGCTTTACTTTGCTAACCACAAGAGCAAATAACCCGACAACCCATTTGGAGACCATAATGGATAAATAACCACATAATTCTACAACAGGATGCCTGTTGCAGACTTAATTTTTCTGTGTTATGGAGAATTCGGAACTCTCCCTGAACATTATGTAAGTGCCGAAGAAGATACAAAGACTGTATAATCTATTCACTTTGTAGCTGTTGTTGTTTGTCCTTCGTTCTTTAAGAGGACCATGGCATCAGGAAGGTGATGCCATGACTTGCAAGTGAATTGGATTTAAGTGAGGGAGGGCTATGCAAAGTCATCAGCCTCACTTTCTCCTCTGGAAACATCTAGGTGTAGTGGCAAGATATAAATCAGGACAACGGGAGATGGCCCTGGATGCTGTGGGAGACCTTGGCCTTTTTAAGCTAAAGTCTTTCCCAGCTCTCAATTTGACTGAGGCAACACCCATTCCATGATTCAGACTTGGTAAGAAATGAGACAAAGAATGGCCTTTCTTACCTAGTCAAAAAAAATCAATCTGGGAGGGGAAGACCTTTAGGGTTTCTGGCCAAAACAGAAATAATTGTTATTTACACTTACTCTTAGCCAGGGGTGGGGAACCTGGGGCCTAGAGGCTACATATGGCCTCTAGACACTTGGGTGGGGCCTTTTGACTGAGTCCAAGCTTTACTGAACAAAGCCTTTTATTAAGGAGACTTGTCCTGTGAAATTTGGCTTCAGTGAAAGGGTCAAGGGCCACACTTGATCTAGAGGGCCACATCTAGCCTTGAGGCTGTGGGTTCCCCACTTCTGTCTGAGCCATCAGAGCCCAAACAATGAACAAATGAGGCTTAGACTGGGACCTATTGTTGCCAATCAATGAGAGCCAGATTGAATTGGATTTGAGGCATGGTCCTTAAGGTAAACCCCGAAGATATCTTGCTAGGTTTAGAAATCAAAATTTATTTTTCTTTGGGTAGAGCACCCACTATGACACTGTATGTGGACAAAGGGAAAAAAGGGAGGAAAAAGAAAGGGAAAAGGAAAGGGAAGATGAAAGGAAAGGGGAAGGGAAGGGATGGGAAAGGAAGAGAAGAAGAACAAGAAAGAAGAAAGAGAAGAGCTGAGTTGCCCAACTGGAATGGGCTAGTTGGGTCCCCATTGGGTCAGCCTGCACTACTCACAGGTTGTGATTTGTCTTTTGTTCTTGAAGGGGACCATGGCATCAGGAAGGTGATGACATGACTTGCAAGTGAATTGGATTTAAGTGAGGGAGGGCTGTGTAAAATCACCAGCCTCACTTTCTCCTCCAGAGCCATCTGAGTCCACTGGCAAGATATAATTCAGGATTACTGAAGATGCTTTCCCCACAAATATATAATAAGTCAGAGATAAGCATTGTAGCTACCACCATAAAAAGAAACAAGAAGAGGCAAATGTAAAGATGCAAAGGATGGCGTGATGTCCATTGGGAATCTACCAAAAATAAAGATGATTTATGAAGCAGCCATAGCTGAAAGTACCCAGAAGGAGAAGGAACACTTGTCTTTGATGAGATGTCTTCTGGATTCAACTACAAAATTCCCTGAAGATTTTAAAACCAATTTCCTCTGCAATCACTTCTTATAAATCAGATAGGAACTTTGACCAGACATTTCCCACCAAATGTTCTGGAGAATAGAAATGAATCTCTGTTCACCAGTACAGAAGAAAATAAAAAGTGAATGATTTTATTAAGAAACAGAAAGAATTTGGTTTCTAGCCACTTCATGTGACTGCAAATCCCTCGGATATGAGAGTCAGAGGCAGAAACAGAAGTTGTAATAACTCTTTTTGATGATAAAACAAGAAACATACTTAAGATGTTGTGTTGAGAAAGTACTTTCAGGAGTTGCTGAGTGGGCTCACCACGTCTGTGTGGCTCTGAGAGGCATGCCGGGAGTCTATCAACTATGCTTCTCTGGCCTCATGGTATGAAAGTTTCTGGATGTCACAGTCTGAGTCCTCTAAGCCAGTGCACTCCTCATCTGCTTTAAATTTCTCTGTCTTCTGCAGCATGTACATGAAGTTGTCCTTTGTTTTCAAGTTCACAACCAAAAAAAAAAAAACATCATCTGGTTCAGAGCTGTTGAGTGGATCAAATAAGGCATTGTACATATATAATGTGCTTTACAAACAGGAAAGCTATAAAGCCATTTACTACTACTACTACTACTACTACTACTACTACTACTACTACTACTA
>NW_020940355.1:29146781-29208801 GCF_900497805.2 Vombatus ursinus
TACTACTACTACTACTACTACTACTACTACTACTACTACTACTACTATTGATATTGGCAGCTATGCATAGTAGATAGAAGGGACTCATGAAGGCCTAAGTTCAAGTCCCATCCTAATATATACTGGCTGTGTGACCCTGGGGCGAGTCACTTAAATGCTCAACAAATGGCCTAGGCAAATGCTCAAGATTATAGGATATATAGCTGAATTGAGGGAATTTTACCAAGTATTTGTGTGTTCACATGCTTATATGCATATATGGTGTGTATATAGATACACACACACACACACACACACACACAAAGATTATAATTGCATTTATTGCTTGAGATGGAGCTTGTAAGCTGAAACAGTTAGACAGGGTCCACATCTGTTTGAAGGGGAGTGGGAAAGTATGAGGTATTTATACTTTTCAAACAAAGGAAGACCTAGAAGGGAATTAGTTAGGGAGCCCTATTACCAGGGGGAGGGGGAGATCCAGGAAACAGAGGAGTTAGGAATTCCAAGTGTCAGAGCTGTGACCCTTTGATACACAAATCAGAAAGCTTTCCTCGTCGGGCCTGGCAGTTCAAGGTTTGAGCAAAAACTATAAGATAAAGGGATGTTTCCCCAAACCATAAAGCAGGATGTGTCTGAGGGCCCCACAATCAACAGTTAAGGGGTTCTCTGAAGATAAGGATGTCTCTTGAAGGTCCATAAACCACCAAATGGCTTAAGGCTGGTATGAGCTTAACTGGCTTCAGAGTTGCTGATTTTCTGCAAGTCTGACTGGATTTACTCTTGATCATTGAAAAGGATTGCTGGTTAAGTCAAGCAGCCCTGGGCATCAGAAGTTCTCCTGATTGGCTAGCTGTTGTGCTAACATTATCTGGTTCCCCTGTGAAAAAGGAAAGCTCTAGCATATTTAGTTGCTTAGTACAAGCATTACAAAGCCCATGTTCACTCTATCTATCTATCTATCTATCTATCTATCTATCTATCTATCTATCTATCTATCTGTCTGTCTGTCTATTTAGAGAAATGATTATTAATGATCATTTGCTAGTATTAGGAAGGAACCAGGTTTTGGGGCTTTTTCCCATTTCCTCATTTAAAGACTAAGTTAAAGCAGCCTCTGAAGGACAAAGCTGATGATGAGATTGGGCTAATACTCTCCTCATTTTTGGGCAGGGCCCCACTCACCCAACTGAGAAAGCTTAATTCAATCTAGGTGAACTCTGGCCCATTGTTCAACTACAAAAATGGTCTGGGTGGAGGTGGATACTTTTGTCTAGATTGCTTGAGGTGGGTGTGGTCTGGGTGGAGATGAGTCTCTTTGTCCAAGAATGACATGATCAGAGTCAGTCTTCCCTCCCCTCACCCCTCATTAGAATAAGCCCACCTCTCATTAAAATATTCATTCTCTTGTTAATTGTTAACCAATCAGAGTTGATTTCTACCTGTCAGAAACATCCATTCTTCCAAGGGTGTTTAAATGTTCAGTGGTCCCCAAGGTTTGTTTCTGTTTTTTTGAGAGAACCAATGATTTCAGTCTATTATTTATTTGGTAGCAATAATTAATACATTGATTATTAATTAATTACTATGTCTCTTGGGCTTTTCATTCATCACAGTATCAGTATGGTAGTAAATAGGGAACTGGCCTAAGAGTCAGAAAGCCCTAGCTTCAGTCTTATCTCTGACATATAAAGATCTCTAACTTGCAGTGAAGGTACCTATCTTCATTGGGAAAAATAATTCCTCACTGGGAGCTCCCTACACAGATGAAACACAGTTCCAGTCCAAAAAGAAATTACACATATATACATATGTACATTTAAACATATGGATATCTATATGTGTGTAAGGATATATACACATAAAATATATAATAAAGTAACATCAAAAAGGGTAGAACAACTTGCCTCAATTATATAAACCTTTTATAAAACTAATTTTAAAAAGCAGTTTTTTTATGTGTTTAAGCGTGCTTAAGGCTTTCTAGCATATAGTAGTCACTTGAAGATTTTTTGATTTACTGACTGATTGATAACCCCTCTTCTTCCTCAGTGTTTTTTCTCCCCCTTTGGCATTTATTTTTTTAAGATAAAAGTTCCCTTTTTTTTTTTCAGTAGTTTGACAATTTAAGAACAGGATAAAAATAATGACTTTGTTTTACTCCAGTGTTAATAGCCTCCTGTGTTCTCAAATTTGCTACTCGTAAAAAGACCATCTCTTTGATATAGTATGGTTCATGTTAGCACTGATGCTTTGAATTACTTTTCTAAAGGTCAGGCAATTCATTCACTTAAACTGTTGCTGATGATGATTCTTGGGTGGTTGTGAGAAAAATACAACCATCACCACAACAAATCCCTCAGCATTTCAGCACACAGTGTTTTCTTCTATCTAAAATATTGCATTCTTACCCCCAAATAAAATAATCTTGTACATATTTTAATCCTTCAAGGAAGAAAGAAACACCCCGTATATACAAAATACTTATAACAGCACTTTTCAAGGCCTCAAAAAGTTGGAAACAAAACTAAGGCTCATTGCCAGGGGGATGGTTAAACAAATTGAAGTAAAAGAGTATATAGAATATTACTGTGATTCAAGCATTGATGACTATGAAGAATTCAGAGAAACTTAAGAAGACTTCTATGAATTGTTACAGAACAAAGTAAGCATAAACAAGAGCACAATATCTGAAATGGCTATAATGATGTAAAGAGAAACATCTCTAAAAGACATAAGCACTCAGTTCAATGTAGTGGTCAATCATGATTCCAGAGGACTGATAGAAACACATGCCACTCCTCTTAGTAGAGAGGTAATATACTACAGATGAGAAATGATACATATATTGTCAGACATAATGTACCATTTTATTTTGTTTAACTGTACTTCTTTGTTATGAAGAAAGCTCTTTGGGGGTTGTGCTGTGAAATGACAGTAATGGTTTTAAAATGTATTAAGAAGACATTTTAAAAAATCATGACTGTAGCTAAATCATTTTCCCCTTCTGACATTTTAAAATTTTTGTTAATGGTATTATCCATCACAAAAGTTTAAAAAGATCAAAAGATCTGGTGGTTTTTAGTGTGTTATAAGCTCAATGTGATTGAAAAGTGTCATTTGGTAACCAAGAAGTCAATGAAATCTTAAAACTGCACTGAAAGAGCCATGGTGTCCAGCAAAAAGGAAGGAAAGAGTCCCATAGTATGTGACTTTTGTCAGACCACATTTGAGGTAATGAGTACAGTTCTGAGTGTTACATTTGTTGGAGGACTTTGATAAGTTGGAGACTCTCCATGAAAGGTAAAATTAGTATAGTAAAGGGTCTTCAGGATCAATTAAAGGAACTAGGGATGTTCAGCCTGCAGAAGATGATACTTAGCAGGACCATTAGCTGTCTCCCATAACTGTCATGTGGAAGACAGATTACAGTTAATCTGTTTGTCCCCAGAAGGCAGAATTAGGAGCAATGAGTGGAAGCTACAAAATGTTGTTTTAAGCTTGCTATAAGAAAAGAACTACTTTTAGGGTGGTTGGAGGGGAAAAATTATATGTATGTATATATAGATATAGATAGAGGGCACAGGGTGATTTGAAAATGAAGGGGTCATATCTGGAGAATAAAATTAAGGGGTGAGAGAGGAATATACTAACAGAAGGAGAAAGGGAGAGGTAGAACGGGGTAAATTATCTCACAAAAAAACCCAAAAAAAACTAGAAAAGAAAAGGCTCTTACAGTGGAGGGGAAACGGGGAAAGGTGAGAGGGAATGAGTGAATCTTATTCTCATAGGATTTGATTTAAGGAGGGAATAACATACACACTCAGTTGGGTATGGAAATCTGTCTTACCCTACAGGAAAACAGGAGGGGAAGGGGACAAGAGAGTAGGGGGATGATAGAGAGGAGGGCAGATTGGGAAAGGGGGTAATTAGAAGCAAATACTTCTGAAGAGGGACAGGGTCAAAAAAAAGAATAGAATAAATGGAGGGGTGGGATAGGATTAAGGGAAATTGAGTTAGTTTTTCACAACATGTCTACTATGGAAGTGTTTTGCATAACTGCACATATATAACCTATATTTAGTTGCTCGCCTTATCAATGAGGGTGGGTGGGGAGGGAGGAAGGGAGAAAATTTGGAACCCAAAGTTTTAAAAACACATGTTTAAAAAAAATGTTTTCACATGCAACTGAGAAATAAGAAATACAGGAAATGGGGTATAGAAATCCATCCTGCCCTATAGGAAAATTGAAGAGGAAGGGGATAAGAGAAGGGGGGGAGAGATAGAAAGGAAGGCAGGCTAGGGGAAGGGGTATTCAGAATGCATGCCATCTTGGGGTGGGGGGAGGGGCAAGATGGTGTGAATATTTGGAACTCACAATCTTGTGGAAGTAAATATTGAAAACAAAAAAATAAATAAAAATTACCATAAAAAAAGAACTACTTACCAATTTGAATTCTATAAGTGGCGTGGGTTGTCTCAGGAAGCAGTGGGTTTTATTTCATCAGAAGTCTTCAAGCAGTGGGTGGAGGACAATCATTTGTTGGGTGTATTGTGGTGGTGAAACTTTTTCTTGAATGAGTTGTACTGGCTGACCATTGAGGGATTCTCCAACTGAAATTTTATGAGTCTGCCCAGGCCCTCTCCTGTTTTCTTTCAACATTCTCTTTCTTGGTAATCTCATTCATTGCCCTAGATTTAATTATTTCTGCTACAATATGACTCCAAAATCTGTATGTCTAGCTCTAATTTCCCTCCTGAACTCTGGTCCTACCTTGTTAACTGTCTGTCAGAGGCCTCTAGCTGGATTTCTCCTTAGGACTCAAACTTTGGATGTCCGTAACTGCACTCACCATTTTATCTCCAAACCCTACCCCTCCTCCAAATCTCCCTATTTTTGTTACTGGCACCATCATTCTCCCAGTTGCCCAGTTTTCATATGTTTTAATGTCACTCTGACTCTTTCTTTTCTTTCAAAGTCCATCAAAAATCAGTTGCAAAGTCCTTCTATTTCTAATGCTACATCTTTCTCATCCATCCATTTTTCTTTACACAAATTGTTACAACCCTATTTAAGGACCTCATTACAATGTTCAGTTTTATAATAGCTTCCTAATTGGCCTATTTTACTTCGATCTTTCCCCTCCTGTACAATGCAACAAGCATTTATTATATCTATGTGAAAGGTACTGTGCTAGATTCTGTTCATATAGACACAAAGTGCAAAATAGTCCCTGCCTTCAAAGAGCTTATATTTTATTGTGGGGGTACCTAAGTAAATACATGATAATTTGAGAAGACATTACTTAATGTGATCACGAAAAGTTTCCCCTAGGGAGTAGCATCTGAGCTGTATTGCCAATTCCTTCGCCATAGAACTTTCAACATTGTCTTTCTAAGGCATTGTCTAACCATGTGACTTCCCTGCTCAGGAATCCTTAGTGACTCCCTATTGTCTCTGTCATAAACAAAAAATTCCTAGGCTGGCAGTGGAGACCTTACACATTCTGACACCAATTTCATCTTGTTTCTTAACATTGTACTACACACATCTACTTTGTTGTTTGGTCATTTCAGTCATGTCTGACTCTTCATGCACCTATTTTGGGGTTTCCTGGTCAAAGATACTAGAATGGTTTACCATTTCCTTTTTCAGCTCATTTTACAGATGAGGAAACTGAGGCAAATAGAGTTAAGTGCCTTGCGCAGGGATACACTGCTGGTAAATGTCTGAAGCTAGATTTGAACTCAGGAAGGTGAGTCTTCCTGATTCCAAGCCCAGTGCTTTATCCACTGTGCCACCTAGTTGTCCCACACACTATATCGTATTCCAAATGAGTTTCTTTCCATTGCCCCCTACATCCCATCCATCTTCCACTCAGCTGTCAAAATGATCTTCCTAAAGTGCAGGTCTGGCCATGTCGCTCTCTTATTTACTTTCCTCCCTTATTTATTTTATTAAACAAACTAGTGGGGTAGTATATTCGTTTTTCAATGTAGTTGATTGACTCTGATGTAGAAGAGGTATTAGACATTCTGTTGGGACCAATAAGACAGAAGTAGGAACAATGGGTGAAAAGGTACAGAGGCAGAATTACTATTTAGCTCTTCAGAATTTCATCTCTTATCTTTTCAACTAGATTATAAGGTCTTTGGAGACCTGGGCATCTTAGGCAATTAGGTGGTGCTTTCAAGAAGTCAGGAAGATTTGTTTCTGAATCCAGCCTTAGATATATACTAGCCATGTGACTGGGAAAGTCATTTACCTTCTTTTGACTTCAGTTTCCCATCTAAAAATGAGGGTTCTGGACTAAGGTTATTTCTAGTTCTAAATCAGTTATCTTATGATCCCATAGGATTATATCATTAGAACACAAGTTCTAGAGTGAACTATCAGGCCAGAGGAGCTTGGAGTTTGGGTCTAGAGACAGGCTAAATCATCACCAAATGATGAAAATTTTCAACTTCAGAAATGTAAAAAAAGCATATATTAAGGCATGGAGGAGTTGTTTTCTGTGTCATTAAAAGAAATGTCTATGTTTGTCTGCACTGATTAAATCATAGGTTCTCAGAGTATGGATGTTCTATTGCTATATTTTTTTCCTGTATGGCACATTTTTATATTTTATGGTATCCCTGAAGCAAATTTAAACTGGACAGATATCCGTCTGCCTTAGTTACTTCATCTGTAAAATGGGGAATAATAGTAGTGCCTGTCATCGAAGATTGTTGTGTTGATAAAATGAAATATTTATAAAGTGCTTTGCAAACCTTAAGAGACTACACAAATACTAGCTATTATTATCATCATCATCACCATCATCATCGTCATTGTTGTCATTCTTGTTGGTGGCGGTTGTAGCAGGGGGTGGTGGTGGTGTTAATGTAGTACAAACTTCCCCTCACCCCAACAATTAGAGTTACCCAAAAGGGGAATGGCCTACCTTAGAAGGTGATAAATTCCCTCTCATTGGAGGTCTTCAATCAAAACTGTATCACCACCGAGAATAGGATTGTAGGTCAGGAACTAGCTGAACTCGATTGCCTCCAAGGTCTCTTTTAACTCATTTTCTGTTGGTCTGTGACTTTGCTCAAATCACATCTCTTTAAAGCTTTCTATGACTACTGGGCCGTGAAATGATTTCTCTCTACTCTGAACTCTGATAGTAATTATTGTCAGTACAATTTACTGGCAATTAATCATGTTCTAATGTGTGACATCTCTTCTATCTTTGTTCTTGACCTGTTATTTAAAACTTTTTCCTCACCTTTTTTTTTATTACCATTTTATGCCTTGTCTCCCCATCTAGATTATAAACTCTGCAAGGGCATGGGCTGCATCCTATTCTTCATTTTATCTTCCATAATACCCAGTCAGTGTATTGAATATAAATAATAGAAACTTAATAAATATTATTGATTGATTAAATTAAATCCAGTTTGGTTAAACAACATTCTCTGTATAGAGTACTATGTCAAGTACAAGGGGAAACACAAAGCTGAGGTAAGACACTGCCCCTGTCCTTTATAAGCTTATTAATCTAGCTATAACATGTTACAGGTACACAAGAAACATTCTTTTATTTTTTATTATTTATTTTCATTACTTATATATATTTATTAAATGCTATGTGTCAATTGTTCAGGAACCAAAGACAAAAATGAAATGATTTCTGCCCTCAAGGAATTTACATTTTCCTAGGGGTGGGGGAAGGTAGAAATGAACACAGATACATATATATGAAATATATACATAAAATAAATGCAAATTCATAAAAAATAAATACAAAGTGATCTCTGAGGGGAGATGACCAGCAACTGAGAGGATCAGGCTAGGTCTTATATCAGTAGGGGCCCTTAACCTGAACCTTGAAAGAAGCTAGTGATTTTTGGTAGAATAACCTAATTATCCTCCACACTTGGAATGCGTTCCTTTCTCATCTCTACTTTCCGGCTTCCCTGGCTTCCTTCAAGTCCCAGCTAAAATCTCACCTTCTTCAAAAAGGTGTCCCTAGGGGCAGATAGGTGGCAAAGTGGAAAGAGCACTGGCCCTGAAGTCAGGAAGACCTGAATTCAAATCCAGCCTCAGACCAAACACTTGACACTTACTAGCTGTGTGACCCTGGGCAAGTTACTTAACCCCAATTGCCTAAAAAAAAAAAAAGGGAGGGGATCTCTAAACCCCTCTTTAATTCTAGCATTTTCCCTCCTGTGATTATCTCCAATTTGTCCCGTATCTTGTTCCTACAAAGTTGTTTGCATTTTGTCTCCCTAATTCTAATTAGACTATGAGTTCCTTACAAAGGACTTTCATCATCATCATCATCATCATCATTATTATTGTTATTATTATTATTATACATTCCTTTTATCCTGAACACTTAATACAGAACCTAGCACATAGGAGGCATTTGATAAATATTTATTGACTGACTGATTGAATATGTAGGATGAGGAAGAGTAAAAGATTGAGAATAATTTGGGGGTTGTGAAAATGTATGACTATAAGGATGGCAGTTCATTCAACAGCAAAAGGGACATTGGGAAGAGAAATGGGTTGGGTTTGAGTTCTATTCCGGACATGTCGAGTTTGTAATGCCTACAGAACACCTGGTCTGAAACACGTAATTGACAGATGGAAATATGGTGATGGAACTCAGAAGACAGATTGAGGCTGGATATATAGATCCAGGAGTCATCTGCACAGAGAGTATAACTGAAAACTGTAGGAGTTGTTGAAATCACTGGACCAAGTACTGTCAGCGACTTCCTAGAACTGTGTCTATGTGTGTCTATGTGTGTTTACAAATGTAAACATCTTA
Source organism: Vombatus ursinus (assembly GCF_900497805.2). Lineage (NCBI taxonomy): Eukaryota > Metazoa > Chordata > Mammalia > Diprotodontia > Vombatidae > Vombatus > Vombatus ursinus. Next base: position 29,155,601 of record NW_020940355.1, read on the forward strand.
TCGTGAAGTTTTAATTGACAATTTGCATTTTTTAGAGCTTTGAAAATACACTTAAGTGGTTTCATTTGTTTTTGGTTTGAGTCCAAGGAAACTGTTCTTTGTGTCTGATCATCCTTACAACACCTAAGTACAGTGAGTGCTATGTAGCTATTGGATATGCATTAAATGTGTAAGCCTACCCGACCTTATGTTAATTAGTTCTGTGAGGGAAAAAGACATTAAATAAACCACTACTATAGAGGGCAGTTAACTCTATAGGAGCAGAGCTGAATGGAACTCAGCTCACTCTTCATTTTCTATCTACAGCTCTGCTTGGTTTGGACCCAACAAATAGATTCCCACTGGTGTTCCTCCCCCTACCCCCTTTCATCTTTTGTTTCTTGTCTTCCCCCATTAGATTATAAGTTTCTTGAGGGCAGGGACTGTTTCTTTTTCATATTTGTATCTCCAATGCTTAGCACAGTGACTGACACATCATGGGTGCTTGACAAATATTTACTGAATTGAATTGAATTGGTACAAAGCTGGACATGGCTGATGTGAAGGGCAATATAAGGAGAGAAGGAATCTAAAGAAGGGAATGAGTTGAACCTGTTTGTGACTTGATTAAATTTTAGCACATTCTGTGTGGTTTTCCTACTAAAAAAAATTCTAGTGGCTTCCTATTACCTAAAAATAAAATACAGACTACTTAGATATCATTTAAGTCTCTTCACAGGTTACGTCTAACACATTATTTCACAATGCACCTTTTTGAACTTTCTGTGTTCCAACTAAGACTACACACCTAGCTTTTACCTTCCTTGTCTCTCTGCATTTCTAGAGAATATTCTACATGCCAAAAATGTGTTAATTGAGGCTCAGCTCACATGCCATCTAATCCGTGAAAACTTCCCTGACACCTATAAATGAAAATATTCTTCCCTTTTCAAATTTACTTATAGTGCTTTGCCTACATCTCTCCTTGTTCTTATTGTATGCTGGCTTATATCATACAGGCCTGTATGATATTATTGTATCTTTATTGCAAAGCATTATGTTTTGCACATAATTGTTGCTTAACAAATATTGAATTGAGATTCGTTAAGTTTTAATTAATGTAACATTTGTTTATGATGTCTTAATGTTATTATGCTATTATTAAGTGAGTAACACTGGGCAGAGGGATGCCCATGTTGTCTATCCTCAGTTGATTAAGATGGTGTGGATTCCTAAAGTTTATGTTTTGTTACAAGACAAAAAGGCTCTTCCATAATTTTGTAGAATTGTAAGTATAATAAAATATCGAAAACAAATGTCTTGGAAAATTACCATTTGGACTCATTAATAATGATATAGCTTATGGCTTGCCTGAACTTTATATTATCAATGAATTCCAAAAAAATATAACTCCCAATTAGTCCTAAATTTGATATATAGCATTAGATCTGAAATTCTGATTATGTATTCCTTCACTGCCCTAGAGTAGCCATTTTTTACTAATTTATACATCCATCTAATCATTTATCCATCCATCCATCCATCCACCCACCCACCCAGCCATCCATACATCCATGCCTCTACCCAACAAATATCTCTGGAGCATCTGTTATGTGTATGCATTGTACTAGTTGATGTATAGGATGCAAGGTTGTAAAAAACATTTTTTGTGTCTTCAGAAAGCTCCCAATGTATTAGGCAGAACAATAGACACCCACATGCATATACATACTCAAATATTCAAATGAGTCTGTGATTTCCTTGATTTGGAATATCCCTCCAACGATCTCTATCCTGGGACAGTTAACCATGTCATGCCATGAGTTCACTACAGGAGGTCTATCCAAAATGTTAGAGGTATACACACACAATGTCTATGATATGCCATATACTTATGAATATATATTTACAAATATGTATATATAACTAGGTCATTATATGATGTCTATGAATGACAAAATCTTAGTGGTACAGCCATGCAGAAGAAGGAAGGCTGTCTCTCTTTTGGGGGGCATTGTTTTGTACAAGTTTTGTTGCTAACAAGTACTTAATAAATAGCTTGTCAACTGATTGGCTGACCGGTTGACTGACCTAATGTACTACGCAGGAAAATGATGTTATCAGTCCTGAGGATGAAGGAAAACCCCCCAACATTATTGATTTTTTTATTTGTGGAGGAATAGAATCCATTTCTTTCTTTAATTCAAAAAGTATTTATTAGGTACCTACTATAAGAAAGCCTCTGTGCTAGTGAGTGAAGTTGGTCTGTGCCAAAAGAAAGTTTCCATGACTGACTTTCAGTGTGGGTGGGTATAAGCTCATGTGTCTCACACATAGTAGACATGGTGTTTTTCCAGTGGCTTGGTTGTAATTTGGGCCCTCTGGGAGACATATGAACTCAGTGCAACTACTACAATATCATGCAATGCCAGAGTTACCTAAATGAGGAAATGTGCTTTGCAGAGTGCTTGATTGAAGGGTTACTTTAGCTCTATCTAAAATCAGGTTCAGTTGATCAGTAATACATCTATATAGTTTTATTTTGCTGAAAGGAAGGTGCTTTTTTTGCCAAAGTGTTCCAGAGTTTCTGTTTAACTGAGAGTGGGGCTATTTGTCCTCTGATGTGAGCTGTTTCTGTAGTATTTCTTCCTGAACGAACTGTGTGATGAGAAATGTGTTTTGTCACTGCCACGTTGATGAAAGGCATTATTAAATAAAAACACTTTGCAATATTTCAATTCTAAACAGCTTATTTTTCCCCCCTCTATGTTGAAAAGCTAAAACATACATGGCTCTAAGCCATTATAAGCAGCTGGTTATTTTGGAGAAGATACTAAAGCTATCATCTACTATAGTCATTATAGCAGCTATCAAGTTTTCAACCAGCGTATCTTTCAATGTCCTGAGACTAATTTATAAAGAAATTTGAACATAAAATGATTGGCATTCTTTAAGCAAACAGGGAGCCTTACTCACCTAAAAATGGGCTCATGGATGTTCCTGATGATAACACAGCTGACACTAATGATGAAGTCTAACAGAAAGTGATAAGTTGGCTCGTTGCCTACCTTCTTCAAAACTCAGAGCCTCAGTGAAAACTCTGGCCATGGGTTGTTCTGTGAGAAACACAAAGTCTTAGGGCAAACCCTCAGAAGAAACCTATTAAGAGTTTGTCCACATAAAATATAGTCAATTTAAAGAGTGAATGTAAATCCTTTTCAAAGTACAAAGAACAGTGCCAAATCTCAGTGGTTTTCAGTTAATTTGTACCATTGTTTTCATGAAAAAAAATGTCTATTCTGTGCTGAAGATTAAAGCTGGCACCTTTCCAGGCATTATGCCAGGCTAGTCATAGGTTGTGCTCTTCTTTACATGTTGTTATATACACAGAGATATTGTGTATTTGTGTGGGATCTCAAGTCAGGAAAGAACTGAGTTTGAGTTCTTTTGATCCCTCAGTTTTTCTTCTCTAAAGTGGGGGAAAATTATAGGATTGATGTGTGGATCAAATGAAATAAAGCAAGTGCAAATATTTCATAAACCTTAAAGTGTCATAAAAATATTAGTTATAATTGTCATTGTGTCCAATGCTAACAAAAGGCAAGGGAAGAACAAACTATCAAAGGAAAGCCCTTTTTTATTTCAAAAATTAGTTGGGACAGAACTGTATCCTAGGAATCACCACAGTATACACTAAGAAGTATTCAAAAAGAACAAGACAATAGGAACTTGGAGGATTGACAGCACTAATTTGGGTATGTAGTGACTGGAAAATAATAGAACTGGAAAGGTCCTTAGAAATAATATAGTCCAACCCTCTTATTTTACAAATGAAAACACTGAGGGCCAAATACAGTAGATTAAGTAACTGGCCTAAGCTCACACATATAGTAGATAGCAGAGAAAACCTCTAAAATCAGCTTATCTGATACCAAATCCACCATTAAAATCTGCATTATAAGGCTAGAATATCTTTCTTTCCTCTCTTATTAGTCTTTCAATATCAGAATCAATTTTACATCACATAAAACTTTGAACCAATGTTTTCAGATGGAAAATTCTGAAGTTTACTATGTGTAGGGCTGCCAGCATGACTACTATCACTTAGAATGACAATTTAACTTTCTCATAAATGATGGCCTACATGGATAAATAACTCATTTTGGTGACTTGTAGAAGGTTTAAATTCCAGAGGAAGAACCTATGTTAGACAACACGTCCATATCCAGTTCAAGATGCAGAATGATATGTGGTCTCAAAAAATTAATGTGATTTGTTTAATATTCAGAGGTAAGTAAAAGATGACCTCAGACATCAAAACTTGAGTGGAGATGACACAGATAATCTCAGTTACATAATGGTAGGCATTTTAAGGCATCAGTATTTAGTATTACTCTTCACATCTTGAAGACAACTGTGTGATCCAAAATACTGAACAAAATATTCTGGTGCTATAAATGTGGTGACATAAATAAAATAAGTATTTTTCCTTATGAAAAAAAGCCCACAGAAAACCTGTCATTAGTAAAAATTTTAAATTCATAGTCACAAAAGCAGTTATGGAAATTCTCAATCCTATTAAAATAATAAAGTCTATGTTGATTTGCATTTCATTCCTTTCAAATATAATGTTGATCTGAGTAGTGAACAATCAGTGCTTCATTGTAGTGGAGCCATTGGGATTAGTGGTATGAAGCAGTGACACGTTCATAAATTGTGTTGTAGTACAGGAGAAGTGAATTCTTGTTCCATGTTTGGGAATATCGCATTATTCTGACAAACGACTCCAAATGGATGCTATTAATTATTTAACCTGTCCAGTGTAAATTCATGAGATGTTTACCTGGTGCTGAGATTCCATCTTGGGAACTCAACTTCATTCACCTGAAATCTAGTTCATCATTTCTTCCTTTTGAGGTTTTGTGTTTGGAGAAGTTAGCAGAAACAATTACACCATGTTGATGGTCATATATCACTAATTCATGATTTGGGAAATGCAAGAAAATATGTTACTGGGAAAGAAGTATATATTTAATAAAATTTTCTGGAAACATTGGAAAGTTGTTTGGCAAAAATTAAATTTAAAACAGCAGGTTACACCATGTCATACAATAAACTCAAGAGAGATACATGACATAAATATTAAAGGTGGTAACAGCAGAAGAAGAGAACCAAATCAGGTATCTTTCACAACTATAACTAGGGGGAGAATTCTTAACCCATCAAGAAATAGAGTTGATTATAAAACACATAAAATGGATATTTTTATTGCATTAAGTTGAAAAGCCTTTATAGGAAAAAATGCAGCAAAGATAAGAAGGGAATCTTTCTATCAAGGAAACCAAAATCTTTATCAATTTTCTCTGATATAGGCTTAAGTTACACCATTTATAGAAAAATAATGCAAGTAGATAAAATCAAGGGCCATTTCCCAATGGATAAGTGCTCAAAGGATATGACCAAACATTTCCCAAAAGAATTGCAAATTATTTTCAATCATGTAAAATATTGCTCCTAATAATAAGAAAAAATCAAAGCAATCCTAAGATTTCACCTCAAACCCAGGAAGTTGGCAAAGACAACAAAGTATGGAAATCTGAAATACTGAAGGGGCTATGGAGAGAAAGCCATTGTCAGTTAATGATATAAAAGCTGTGGATCAATCCAGTCATTCCAGAAAACAATTTAGAATAATGCTAAGAACTGATTAACATGTCTAAACTCTTTGATCCGGAGATCTCACTTCTTGGAGTCCAAACTAGAAAGAGGTCCAGGATAGGAATAAAGCTCCCACAATGTTCACAATGTTTGTATTAGTATGAAAAGAATTAAAAACTGGATAGATGCCTATCAAATAGGAAATGGCTGAAAAAATTTTGTACATGTATGTAATATTACTGCACTGTAAGAAATAAGGAAAATGAAGAATTCAGAGAAGCATGTGGAGACTTACTGAACTGATGAAGAGTAAAGTAAGCAAATGCAGGAAATCAATATTCCTAATGACTACAACAGTATAAAGAGAAAAAAAAAACTATCACAAAAAAGTGAAACTGAACTTTGTAATTAGCATAGTCAAGGTTGACCCAGAAGAAAAGATGAAAAAAAGCAGTTCTTTCCATTCTCTGCAGGAGAATGGAATGTTGCATATTCTATCAGACTTGATTTTGTGTTTGTTGAACTACTCCTCCCCCCTTTTTATATCTGATATGATAACCAGATAACCTATGCTACCTTTATTTTTAATTTTCCCCTCATTTCCCTCTTAAAATTTTGGACTTTTTGTTCTTCCAATTTAAAAAATTTTTAAATTGTTGAGTTCCTAAAAGTATCCACTTGGTTGGATAGCACTAAATGCTTAAATTAACTTAGGTAGTGTCGTTATTTTTATTAGATTGCCATGATCTAACCATGACCAGCGAATCTCTCATCTGTAATTTTTGTGCCTCTTTATTTTAATAATTGTATTTATATATATCATCCATTCATCTTAGTGTGTTAGCTCCTAGAAGCTTTATACTTTTTGTAGTTATTTTAAATGAAACCTTTTTTAATTATAGTATTTTTCATGGTAGTTAGTTTTGTTAATAGGTTAGTAGTTACTAGGTTGTTAGTCTGTATCTAAACAGAAATGTTGAATATGTGTGAATTTATTTTTATCTTTTAAGTATTGCTGTAGCTACTAATCATTTCAATTAGTTTCTTCAGTGATTTCTATCACCATCACTATCCCCACCTCCCATACCTTGAGCTTCATGCTACTTATACCCAGCACCCATTAAAAATGATGGTAACTATTCTCCACAGACTCCCAGGTCACTCCCCTGCTGCTCAATGAGCTTAGTACATGAATCACAATTTTTCTCCCTTTCTCAACTCCTGTCCTTTTACTAGGGGACTTCCGCATACATGTTGGCTCTTCTTCAAATACCCTAACCCCTCAGTTCCTCAACTTAGTCATTTCCCATGAACTACTCTTCCACTATGCCTTAGCCACATACAAAGATCGTTAATAACCTTGATTTTGTCGTCACTTACAAATGTTGCCATCTCCATGTTCAGTAATTCCAAAATCCCCCTACCAATAATAACATGGCATCTTAATCAAACATATCAAAAGCAGAATTCATTATCTTTCTCCCAGGGCTGTGGAAGAACAGCCTTGAGGTCACTCGTGGCCTACTAGGTCCTCAAGTGCAGCACTTTGACTGAATCCAAACTTCGCACACACACAATACATATTATTTTGTAAGCCTTAAAATGACACAAAATAGTTAACCATTGTAATTAGAAAACTACCAACTCTCATTTAGAAGGTTTATCTTTTGTTTACCCCTCATTAGTGAGTTTATTCAGCTCTGATCCCCCTAAATATTTCTCTTACCTCTCTTTTAGCTAAAGAGCTCAGTGGCCAAAGTGGCCATTTCTACCATTTCTAGCACAATATGGGTAATGATAGAAGGTAGTTGTTAATGGACTCCTGAACAATAACAACAATAGCATTATTATTAATTATTATAGTTAATAATTATATATAATTACTTTATAATCATATTGTAAAAAATTATACTATAGTTAAATTGATTTGGACATGTAATTTTCCTTAGTGTGGGGAATTTCATTATGGAAACTCCCTTCTCTCATGATCAATAATGCATCTGTAGCTTATAGCTTTAAAGAGTTACCTAAGGACACTAGAAGTAAAATGAATTATCCGTGGTCACACAGCTAACATTTGTCAGAGATGGGTCCTGAACGCAGGGTCTTCCTGACTCCAAGCTTGCTCCTCTGACCACACTACATTATTTCCTAAAGTCATTGAGGAGGTGAAAATGTTTGCCAGAATTTCATATTGGAATGTGTTTTTATCTTGCCTTGAGTATCATTAAACAACTAGCTCTCTCCCCTCCCCTCTCTTCCCTTCCCCTTTTCTCCCCTCCTTTCTTCTCTTTTCCTCTCCTCTCCTCTCCTTTCTTCTTCTCTTTCCTTCTTCAAAAATTAGGAACTGTTTGATATCTTAAATTAGAATATATTTTGTTTTTATTTTAACCATGGTGGAATGTAAACTGCAGTGACAGGGGCTCTCTTTTTCCAAGTTATTTGTAGATGTGCTCAGAGACTAATAATGGAAGAAGTCCATCCAATACATATTTAGACAAAATAATTATTCATTTTATTATATTTTTATTTATTTAATTATTCCCAGATTCCTAGTTTGTTCAACCTATGACCACATTAATATAGAATTTAGATTTGCACATAATCATAGTATTGGCTGGATTCTCTTTGTTTATGGGTTGTCTTCAACAAAAGCCAGGATAAACCTCTTTTTTTCCAGATTCTTATCCTGCCTCTTTTTCTGTGTGTTAGCTCTTATACCAAGCTTTGTAATCCAAGATATCAATAGCCATGTATTATTTCTTCATGATTATTATAAGGATAAAGTTACTTCTCAAGAAAACCTTATCACTTAAAATTAAGAAAGATAACTACAAATGTATATTGAGGTATGTTGTCAGAATTTTTAAAGGATTATTTTTAGTTCTTTTGAAGAACATATTTCTTTTCTTTGTTCCCTTTCTTATTCTTTGTTCCATTGGGGGATTAACGAAAAATAAAACAGATTAGAGAGTAGGTGTAAATGAGTTGGAGAATAAGTGACATAAGAATAAATTTAGAGAAAAGCTTAGGTGCAAAGTAAAAGAGAAAAGAAACTTTTCTGGGGAAAGAAGCATACAGGACTGGAGAATTATCTGGTTTGTTTCTAAATCAATAGCTTTAGTGTCCTGGGAGAAATGTATTCAGATCTGAGGAGAGACTTTGAATTAATAAAGAGGTGTGGTTTGACTGAGATGAGGCTTTTAAATTGAGAACAAGTAGTTTAGGGAAGGTAAAAAGTCAGAGAAGGCAATAATGGGAAGTAAAAAAAAAAGTTTGTTTGACTGAAGCCACCTGAGAGAATAGGAAAAGGTAACAGCTGGTGAAAGGAAGGTACAATTTGCCATTAATTTATTTAATATGGCAGCTAGGTAGCGAAGTGAATAGAGCACCGGCCCTGAAGTCAGGAGGACCTGAGTTCAAATCCGATCTTAGACCAAACACTTGACACTTATTAGCTGTGTGACCTTGGGCCAGTCACTTAACCCCAATTGCCTAAAAAAATTATTTAGTACATTTTATTTTCTAGAAAAGAAAAGGATGTTAGAACAATTTAGTAAGATATCAAAGTCAATAAAGAGATCCCTTTACCAATGAAGATTATAATTCACCTGTAATTTAGCAGATAAGCCTTACGGGGTTCTGAAAGGTATAAGGAGGTTACCTGACAGTAAAAATAGTGGGGCAGCTACAAATGGGAATTTTAGCATTTTGTATTAAGATAAGCAGCTTTGGTGTGGTCAACAGAAAGTAGGCCTTGAAGTCAGGAAGTCTTATATTGAAGTTCTTTCTTTGACTCAAAGTAGCCTGGTGACACTGGGAGAATCACTAAGCCTCTCAGTTTCACAGATAAGCTACAGAGGAATTGTGAATCTGTATCAATGGAGGGCATTTCTATACAGGCATTTCTCCACACTGATGAAATTACAGATCCACAGTGGGGAGATATTGAATAAAGGCATAACTGATCAGAAACTAAGACACTAATGAAGAATAGATTACATTTGTTGTTGTTCAGTCGTTTTTAGTCATGTCCTACACTTTGTGAACCCATTTGGGGTTTACTTGGCAAGGACACTGGAGTGGTTTGCCATTTCCTTCTCCAGCTCATTTTATAGATGAGGAAACTGAGGCAAACGGGGCTAAGTGGTTTGCTCAGGGTCCTACAGGTAGAAAGTATCTGAGGACAGACTTGTACTCATGAAGATGAGTTTTCCTGACTCCAGGCCCAGCACGCTATCCACTATGCCACCTAGCTGGATCACATAGATATGATTTATTCAACCTGGTTATACTGTACTCTGACTGAGTAGAATAAAAGATAAATAAGACATGATACTTCCTCTTAGGAAGAGTGTGATTTATTAGGATACATACAGCCAATAACTATAATACAAAATGTAATTTGGTAAGTATGTAAAAGAGATATAAATGAAATACTTTATAGTTCATCGAAGAGAGAGATTGCTACTAGCTGATGTGGTCAGAGATGATTTCGTGGGGAAAACAAAGCAGTGAAGAAGAGAAGATTTCAAGAGATGACATGTAAGGTAGGCATTTCAGGTACAGGGAACGGTATGAACAAGAGCAAGGAGGTGGGGAATTGTAAGACATTGACAGATTGTAAGTGAATTCTGGAATAGATGAACTAGTTAGGATGAGGTTTTTGACTGGGTAGATGAAGAGGAAAGGACAGTTTAGAGGACTACTGTGCTAAAAGATGGAACTATATTTAGTGGCTTTATTTATTACAATATGATGGAGTTGAAAGCAGTTCTCTTTTTTTTGAACCCAGAGAAGAGGAAAACTTGGTGAAGTATTTTTAAAAAAGGAAGAATGTCAGAGAATATATACGGAATTCATCTTTTTGCTATGTTGAGTTTGGGTTGGTAATAAAACATCCAGACAGATGATTCAGCAGAACAGTTTAAAAATGCACAAAGAGCAGGATTAGAGGTGGAAACCTAGGTCTTCGAGTCACTCATGTGCAGAGTAGTAAAGGTATAGGAGAGATTGCCCAGGAAATGAGTGTGGAAAGCACCAGCAGGGTCCCCAGGATACTAGTCAATTTTTGGAAAGGGTGAAGGAGAAAAATCTCTGAATAAGAATGCCAAGGTTTGCATTTTAAACATTAATCTATTCATTTCCAGTGAAAATTAAGGTATTATTTTTTTAAAAAAGAACTTATTGCTATTTTAAGCACAAAGTACACTCTAAGTGCCCTATGATTATAACATGGTTATAATTTTGCCTCAATAATGAGCATATTCCTTAATGCTTTTAAAAATAAAATATTTTACTATTATATATATCTTTTAATTATGAATGCTTGAGTATATTTTCAGCATACATATATAGACACATATATGTATATATAAACATATATAAATATGTTTATGTTAGACAACTAGCTGTGTTAAGTTTATTATGAAGTTCTATAGATTATACTTAGCTGCCACCCAGATATTAATACATAGAATTGTCAAACCTTTTACATATAGGTGATGGGAATTACCATGCATCGTATTATATTTTATACTCATCTCAAACTGCTAAATCCTTTCTCTGTCTCTGCTCCTTCATTCTGATTACATGATTTAACTTCATACTTTGTACTGAGTTTGAACTATCTTCCAGCATGGGCTCTCTTAATTTCTTTCCTCCATGCTCCAAAATGCTTCTATATCTTCATCCATTTCCTCATCTTATTCTTCTAGCTTATTCTCATTCCTTCACCTACGTCTTTGATGTCTGTTCCTCTCAGTTATTCCGTCTGCCTCTCTAAATTCTTTTGTCTGCTGCAGCTCCTTCCATTCTGACAACTAACATGTTTTCAACCATTGTTTCCAACAAGATGCATGCCAACCCTATATCTCCAAAATTGACCCTCTGCCATCAATCAAATAATGCCATCAGACTAGGCAATCTCTTAGGGCCCTTTTTGTTTTAAAATTCTATCATTAGTTGATGATCTTGACTGCCTTTCACATAGCACCTGCTCACAGCAAACACTTTGATCTTTTTTTGGTTTTGATAAACATAGCATAGGCCCAACGCACAAAGCCAAGAAAAATTTTAAGCAGCTATTTAACTTAAAAATTTTCACAATGCAGTACAAGTGTTTGTTGTTATTGAGAAGGTGGCAGACCTGTCGTTTTATTGGTTTAGGAGACTCCTAGTAAGGAAACTATCTTTACTAATGCAAGTTGGCAACTCTTTTACAACTTCTGATTGAACCATTGATGAAGAACACCGAGTATTAGCATAACCTTGCCCAGGGTCACATAGCTAGTGTGTATCAAGAGATGGGACTTAGACTCATCTTCCTGATTTTTAAACCCAAGTTTCTGTTCATGATGTCATATTGTTTCTGTGGTATATGTATTATAAGGCAATTCAAATATGTGAAAATTAATGTTGCCCAAATGTCAAAGGCAGGGAATAAGGTTGCTTTATAGTGCCTTAACCTCTGAAGTGCTGAATATTTTGGTTTCCCTGTAAGGTCATGGAGCAATTTAAAGGTTATTTTGCAGGAAAAAGCCTGAGTATGAGTATTTTGGCTTGTTGTTTTGCTGAATTCGTGAGAATAATACAAAACTGACTGGATGAATAATCAAAGGATATGAACTGGCAGTTTTCAGAAGATGAAATCAATAGACACATGAAAAATACTCCAATATGGTACTGACTGTAGAAATGCAAATTAAAACAACTCTGAGATACCACCTCGCATCTATGAGATTGATAACCATGACAGAAAAGGAAAATGACAAATGCTGGAGAGGATGTGGAAAAAAAAATGGGATATTAATACTCTGCTGGTAGAGTTGTGAACTGGTCTAATCCTTCTGGAGAACAACTTGGAACTATGCCCATTTGACCCAGCACACACTGTATTCCAGAGATCAAAGAAAGAGAAAAAAGAACAATATGTATAAAAATGTGTACAGAAGCTCTTTTCGTGGTGGCAAAGAGTTGGAAATTGAAGGAATGTTCATCAATTGGGGAATGGCTAAACAAGTTTTGGGATGTGATTGTGATGAAATACTATTGTATAAAATGACAAGAAAGATAGCTTTAGAAAAACCTTGGAAGACTTGAACTATGAACTGATGCAAAAGGAAGTGAGCAGATCCAGGAGAACGTTATGCACAGTAATAGCAATATTAATCAACTGTGAAAGACTTAGCTATTCTGATCAAGACAATGATCAAGACAGTTCCAAAGGACCAATAATGAAAAATGCTGTCCATCTCTAGTGAAAGAACTGCTGAACCATAAGTACAAATTGAAGTATAATTTTTTAAAATTTATTTTTCTTACTTTTTAATTTTGTAACATGGCTAATATAGAAATATGTTTTACATAACTTCACATGTATAATGGGGGTTATATTGCTTGCCTTCTCAATGTTTAGGGGAAAGGTTGGAGGGAGGGAAAGAATTTGTAACTCAAAATTAAAAAAAAAGAATGTTAAAAAAACTGGATGAAGGGCAAATAAATTAATCACTTCTGCCACCCCGAATGTCCCACCTCACCACAGTCCATGTTTTTGTCCAGGAGGGGTTGAGAAAATAGAATCTCCCAGTTGCCATATCTACTTTTGAATGATCTCACATATTTTCACAGGAATATTAAAGAAAATGATCAGAATGTAAAATTGAATTTCCTTAACCTTGAGTCAACAAATGAACTGGGAAAATGACGTCTCTCCCTCATCCAACTGAATTGGTGCATAAGATTGTTAATTAGTATAAAACTGGTACAGAGGCTTCAACTGAAAGACGATGAGAGTTAGACAGAGTGCCAAAATGGGAAACACTCTGTACTGATCAGTACTGAGGAGGAGATAGGAGAAATTGTCTTCATCCTTGTACTAGCCTTTGCTAATAACTGTGTATAATCATGGGAATATCATTTAACCTCTTTGAGCCTCAGTTTCCCTATGAGTGTGAACTTGAAGTCTCCCGGGGTGAGACAATTGGACTTTACAAAAGTTTTGTCCTGTTGAAAATCAGTTCAATTCACTAAGCATTTATTAGTTATCTATTCTACACAAGTTGTGCTAGAAAATGACTTTGCAAAAATTAAGTTGGACATCATCTCTTTCTTCAAGAAGCTTATAATCTAGTAAAGCTACTGCCTCCTCATCCATATCCTCCCATCTCATTCTGCAATCACCTCAAGTCTCAGTGGGGAAGAGTGGCTTCCTCTATTATATGATGAACGTTCTCAAATCTAGTCTAACCCTTCACATTCCAGTGATTCTGAACTCCTGGAGATCTTTTTTCCAAACCCAATTCTCCATACTCCATCACCCAATTCCTTATTCCCATTCCCCTCAATCCTTCCACTCTAACATCTCAATCAAATACTACCCACCTCTTTATTATATCTCTCTGGAACACCTGTTCCATAAGTAACAAGTTTCCCTTCATCCTAAATATTTCCTTTCCCACTCCTTCCATTTACTAGCTTTTAGCAAGACCTGACCCTCTCCAGATTACATAGCTTCCTTGGTCACCCTTTCCAGTATTGGCTACACTTTCACTCATTCTCTTTGACTCACTAGTTGAGGCAAGAGAATTGGAATACTCCTTGCTCCCTATTGCTACTTTCAGATTCTCTCCCTACTTCCTTCACCTCTCCTATTTTGAGGTTCATTTAATTAATTTCCACAAACCAATCAAAATACTGGTAGCTGTTTTAATAGACTCCCAGGTAACTCCTCTTAATTACTTCATCTATAAGCTTACAATTTTTCTCTCCTCTCCTACTGTTGCCCTCATACTTGGAGACTTCAACAGGCATGTTGACTCTCTCTCAAACTCCCTAATCACTCAGTTCCTCAGCCTACTCACTTCCCATGATCTACTTCACCCTACATCACAAAGTCACACACAAAGATGATCGTAACCTTCACCTTGCTGTCACCCACAAATTTACCACCTCCATGTCCAAGAATTATCTGACCATAACTTATTGGCTTGTCTTTTCTCTCTTTGCCTTTCCTTACAAAATGCTACTTTTTGTCGCCAACATGACTTCTAATTCCGTGACCCCTCCACTTTTTCTCAAGCCATCTCTATTGCACTAGATACTCTCTCATCTTTTCTCTATCTTCAACCCTTAGTGAACCAATTCAACTCTATATTGTCCTTCTTTTTTTGAATCCATAGCCTGTTTATCATATTTCTGATAATGCTTTGCCATGCCTCAGCCTTGGATCACTCCCACCATTTGTTGCCTTCACACCTACATATATGCTACTGAATGAAGGTGGAGAAAATCATGGAACCATTCACTACAAATTTGTCCATACGAGTTTATGTTATACAAACTCAACTGGGCCCTCACTGCTGCTAGGCAATTCTACTATACATCCTTTATCAGCTCCCTATCCCACTCTCCACAGTGGCTGTTCCAAAATTTTTTATCCCTCCTCAAACTTTCCATGGCTACTCTTCCTACTACTCTCTCAACTGAGATACTTGCTTCATATTTTACAGAAAAAATTCAGGCCATTTGCCATGAACTCTCTTTTCTCCCCTCTTTCTAATCTCCTATCTCTCAAATGCATTCTGCCACTTTATTTTCTTTTGTCTGTCCCATATGGTCAAGTGGCCTTAATTTTTACCAGGGCTGACACCTCTACTTGTTCAAGCAATTCCATTCCACCTTGTTTCCTACAACTGATTGCCCTTTCTGTCATCCCTACTTCACTTTCACTTTTTATCACTGCCTATTGGCTTATTTCTTCTTGCCTACAGTCATTCCAATGTCCATTATATCCTGAAAAAAAGTCATAACTTGATTCTTCTATTTTCACTACCTATCATTCTATATCTCTTCTGCTATTTTTAAGATAAACAACTCGGGCCATCATCAATAGATGCCTCATCTTCTCTCATTCTCTTCTTAATCCCTTTCAACATGACTTCTGACCTTCTCATTCTGCCTAAAGCCCCTCTCTCCAAAATTAC
Organism: Vombatus ursinus; assembly: GCF_900497805.2. Lineage (NCBI taxonomy): Eukaryota > Metazoa > Chordata > Mammalia > Diprotodontia > Vombatidae > Vombatus > Vombatus ursinus. The sequence goes on from NW_020940355.1 coordinate 29,171,221, forward strand.
CACTGACCTCTTAGTTGCCCAATCCCATGGCCTTTTCTCAATCCCCACTCTCCTTGACTTCTCTGCAGCTGTTGATATGGTTGATCATCCTCTATTCTTTGACATTCTCTCCTTCTCTAGGTTTTCAGGATAGCACCCTCTCCTGGTTCTTTTTCCTGTTTATCTGACAGCTCCTTCTCAGTCTCCTGTGCTGGATCCTCATGCAGATCACACCTCTAACTATAGGTGTCCCCTCAGGATTCTGTCCTGGGCCCTCTTCTCTTCTCCCTCTATACTACTTCTCTTAGTGATCTCATCAGCTCCTGTGGATTTAATTACCATATTTATGCTAATGATTCTCAAATCTACCCATCCTGACCCAATCTCTCTGTTGACTTCCAATCTTGCATCTCTAATTTCCTTTTGTACATCTTTAACTGAATGTACGGTAGACATCTCAATCTTAACATGTGCAAAACAGAACTCATTTATTTTTCCCCTACACCCTCCCTACCTCCTATCTTTCCCTTAGTTTTAGAGAGCAAACACAAATCTCCCACTCCCTCAGATTCATAGCCTAGTAGTTCCCTTCCACTTCTTACTATTTCTCACCCACTCATCAAAGCTGTTGCCAAGGTTTGCTGATTTTACCTTCACCATATCTAGAATATGCCACTTTCTCTCCTCTGACTTTGCTACCACTCTAGTGCAGGCCCTCATTACCTCATGCCTAAATTATTGCAGTACCCTGATGGTGAATCTGCCTGATTCAAGGCTCTCTCCATTCCAATTCATCCTCCTCTCAGCCACCAAAACATTAATCTTCCTAAAGCACAGGTCCAGTCATATAACTCTTCAATTTGATAAATTCCAGTGGCTCCCTATCGCCTTCAGGATCAAATCCAAATGCTCTGTTTGTCTTTCAAAGCCCTTTATAACAACCTACTCCTCTCCTACATTTTCAATCTTCTTACGTCTTACTCCCTGACATATATGATTAGATCCTATAGCATTTGTCTCCTTCAAGTTCCATGAAGAAGATACTCCATCTCTTCGCTCTGGGGAAGTTTCTCTGGCTTTCCCATGCCTGGAATGGTCTTCCTTCTTAACTCTGTCTACTGATTTCTGTGGCCTCCTTTAAGTCCCAACTAAAATCTCATCTTTCTATGAAGCCTTTCCTAACCCCTTTTAATACTGGTATCTTCTAATTATTTCCTACTTATCCTATATATAGCTTGGCTTGTATATATTTGTTTGCATGTCTCTGCTCCCCCTACTAGATTGAAAGTTCTTTGAGAAAAGGGGCAGTTTTTTTTTCTCTTTTTTGTATCCCCAGTACTTGGCACAGTGCCTGACACATAGGCAATTAATAAATATTGATTGATTAATTGAGAGTAAAATGATAAGACCTGTACCCAATAAGCATAACACAAATGAGAGAATGAATGCAAAAAAGTGACTCATACAAAATGTTATGAGAATTAACATGGATGAAGTTAGGGAGGGCATACTTATCCATGGGACAAATCTGAGACAGATATAAAAATCAATTTTTTTAAGGTAAGATAAATTAAAATTCAAAATTTCTCATACTGTTTTGACAAGATAAAAACATATGATAACATAGTTATCATAGCTATATTCATAGCTGATTGAATAACTTTATCCGGATTCCATGTCCTACCTCCATAACTTTTTATTGACTTCTCTCATACTTAGAATGTTTTCTTTCCCTCTTTGCCTTCACCTCTCAGAATCCTTTATTTCTTTCAAGATACAATTCAAGTGCTAACTTCTGTAGAATTCCTTTCCTGGCTCCTTTCGCAATTATTAGTGTTTTAACTCTTAAGGTTATTTTCTATATTTTTACATATGGGGGTATATGGGGTATTCCAGAAAAACTAACACCTCTGATGTAAGGACTTTTCAGTACTGCTCATCCACCTTTGGTGTCCACCTTTCACCCAGTCTCACCTGTGGCTCCAAGAAACAATAGCATGTACAGTGGCCACACTCCAGTAAACCATCTCAGTGGACAGTTAAACCAGGTTGAGGATAACTGACAGGCCTTAAACCTGTTGGTAAGTTAGGCGGATGTCTACACCAAGCATGTGAAGCCTTTCCCTAATAGAATGGGCAGATGAGAACAATTTGTTTCAATGGCCATGCAGATGGCTAAAGCAGCACTGTGCAGTGCTTAAAACTTGATCTGAAGGTGCCAAGGTCATCCACTGCATCCTGGTCTATTGCTGGTCATCTTGACTTTTGTCTTGCCACAGGAATTCATGACTGTGGAAGAGTGAGTGAGGCTAAAGATTTTGTGCAACTCTGCCTCACTTAAATCCAATTGGCCCACAAGTCAAGACATCATCCATAATATCATTGGTCCTCTTGGAAAACAAAGGGCAAACAACAACAACATGTATTTTATATGTAACATTGTCTTCCCCATTAGAACATAAGCTCTCTGAAGGGAGAGACTATTTTTTATTTTTTTAATCCTAGCATTTAGTGCATTCCTAGAATCTGGAAAGCTTACAGATTGTTTGATTAATGACTTAGTGTCAACTTAGAGAGAAATGTATAATGGAATAGTGCAAGGTCATGTTGTTGTTATTACTATATTTGATATTTTAATCAATGACTTGGATGAAGACTTTGGTGGCTTTATCCATGCCACAAAGATGAGAAGTCTCTTCAATAATCCCCAAAAGCACAACAAGCTAACATAATTCCTTAAAAACAGTTCATTAAAAAAGTTTAGAGTTTATAATTGATTATAATCTTCATATACATAATCTGAAATGACTTCTAAGAAAACAAATACAAGATTGTATTAATTTAATATATCTAATAGATTAAGCTTGTCATTATGGTTCATGAAGACGTGGATTTAAGTAGTGCCATTGACACATAATGGCTGTATGATCCTTGACAAATCGCTTAACCATCCTCTAAGATCATAGATTGCAGAGCAGATGTCAATTTGAATTGGTAGAGAAAGTTTACTCATCCTATGTTCTTTATAATAAGGAAATCATAGGTATATGTATATATATGCACATATATACATATATATATTTAAATAGTGTCAAGATCAAAGGAAGTAACATCCTTATTGTATTTTGCAGGGGTCAGACTGCATCTATAGCATTATGCTCCATTCTTTTTGCCATAATCTAATAGAAACACTTGGAGAGAAAAGTATTTTCAGAGGAGGGTACTCAGGATGGTAAATGACCTGGAAATTATTATCACATGAGAAACAGTTTAAGGGAATGGGACATATTCATCTTAGAGAAAATAAATATTAGGGAGATGGAGTAAGACATGATAAATGTATGCAAATATTCAAAGATCTATTACATGGAAGAGGGTTTAGTTTTTTATTTAATATTTTAAATTTAATATTTTACTTTTCCCCAATTGCATGCAAAAACAATTTTTAACATTAGTTTTTCAAAATTTCCAGTTCCAAATTCTCTTCTTCCCTCGCCTCCTTCCATCTCATTGATAAAGGTAAGCAATTTGACATAGATTATATATGTGCAGTCATGCAAAACATATTTCCATATTAGTAATATATATAGTAAAAAAAAATAGACCAAAAAAACCCCCAAGAAAAATAAAGTAAAAAAATGTATGCTTTGATCTGTATTCAGACTCCATTGGTTCTTTTTCTGAAGGTTGATAGCATTTATATCATAAATCCTTCAGAATTATCTTAGATCATGGCATTGCAGAGAATAGCTAAGTCATTCACATTTGATCATTGTATAATATTGCTATTACTGTGTATAATGTTCTGTTGATTTTGCTCATTTCACTTTGCATCAGTTCATGTAAATCTTTTCAGGTTTTTCTGAAAGCATCCTGCTCATCATTTCTTATAATGCAATAGTATTCCTTCATAATCATATACCACAATTTCTTTAGTCATTCCCCAAGGAAGGGCTAGTTCTGAGGATCTATAAGTTTTCAGTTCTTTCAGGTTGGTATGATCTAAGGACAGGTGTGATCGCTGCTCTCCTGGATTGTCCTCTGGTCTGTGAGTAACCATAAGCACTATTTTCCACCCTGGAACTGTGACCAGGATTTCTACTCCCCTGTGGCTGCAAACTCTGGTGTACTAGTGCTCCTCTTCACCCTGGGACTACAACCTGTATCCATGTATGGGTAATACAACAGTCTTAAACCCAGTGCCAGCAAAAGCATTCCTGTGATATCCTTCTGGTCAGTTGTCTGATCCCATTAGCATCTATGAGTTGAGACCTCCAGAAGTCTCTGCTGCCACTGCTGATTCAATCAACCCCAAGGCCTGCTGCTACTTTGCTGGGGCCAGACCTATACTGCACTGGATTATACTCTACTCTTATACCAGTGCAACACATCTTTCCTCTTGACCTTCTAAGTTGTCTTGGGTTGGAAAATTCTTTCACTTCATAGATTTGTGGGTTCTTCTGCTCCAGAATTCATTGTGAGGCATTATTTAAAGCTGTTTGGAGGGGAATTTGGGAGACTCAGGTTGAGTCCCTGCCTTTTCCCTGGCATCTTGGCACCACCCCCACTCCCCCTTAGGTTTTTTTTCTGTGTCATTATAGAGAAGAGAAAAGTCAAATTCCTTCTCAACAAAAGAACAGAAAGATGTATTCTTTTTTTGATAGATGTACACAAAATGGATATATGACCATCCAATGGTATTTTTATAGAAGCATGAGGTTGGATCATATGACATATGTGGTTCCTTACAACTATAATAGTCTATGACCTATTAAATGGATTGATGAGACTTTTGCTATGAAGTAACAGGGCTGGACTTGATGGTTTCTTAACATTCTTTCCAACTTTTACATCTATCATTCTCTGAGAGCTTTGACAGAACCATTTTGTGCACACCGGGGGCAGGGCTTTTCTTTGACTGGAATATATGAAGGGGAATTGCAATGTGGAGGCATAAGGGGGTAACATTTGTGAGTGTCCTGTAGAAGTTTCCTTAACCCTCAAAACTGAAAGAGATTTTATCATATTAAAGCTGAACACAAAACAGATAAACTGACAGAAGCACATCAGGACGGAGTTCAAGAACCAATAAGTAAAAAAAAGAAGTTTTATTCGATAAAAATGATTTGCTATCAGATTTATTTGTTACTTGGTTCTGACTTGTATATCTCATTCACAGTGCTGGAACTGGAGTTAGACGATGTAGGTTTAAATCTGGGCTTTTCCACTTAGTACCCTTGTGACCTTGGACAAGCTGTGGAACCTCTCCAACCCTCAACTTGCTCACCCATAAAATGAGAGGGCTGAACTACATGACCTCTAAGGTCTTTCCACGCTCTAAATCTCTAAGTCTATAACTTTTAATTTGGATAAAATGCTCTTCTGGGGAGCGCATGAATAAAATGAAGTTTGGAAGACAACTTCTGAAATTAGTTATCTCTTCTCCCCCTGTTTCTCCTTACGTGGGTTAGTAAGAAGTAGAACTAAAATATTTTTAAAGATACTTTTTGACTTTTTCTTTCTCTTGATGTGTGTGTGTATTAACCCTTGTATTTACAATTAAAGTCTTGTACCTCGAGCTTATAGAATCTGCCGGAGGAAGTATGATGTAGAGGAAAGAATGATGAATTGGGAGGACATAGGTGAGACCCTTACTGAGGTGTGACCTTGAGTTTGCCTCTCTGAGCCTTGTTTCTTCATCTCTCAAATGGACATGATTACATTTGTGAGACAACTTTAAGGACTGTTTTTAAGCAAAGAGTTTTGCAAACTTTGAAGTTCTGTAGTATAAATATAAATTGTTAGTGATGAATAAGAAAAATAAAGAATCTAAGCTCTCCTTGAAGTTAGGAAGGCCTATGTCTAACTCCCACTTCTGATACATCCTAGCTCTGTTATCCTAGGCACTAAGTCACTTCTCAGTGCTCTAGGCAGTTCTCTAAGATTTTAAGTTGTAAACAAGCCACCAAACTTCCTTGGTCGAGGGAATTTTTCCTTATAGGAGTTTGCTATATGAATGAAACCACAAATCCAGTCCCTGTTTTCCAAGATATTGATAATAACAATGACTTGCTCTGTGATTCTTGGTTCCTATGAATGAGAAACTTTACAACTCTGAAGTAAAATGCAGCTTGGATATCAAGAATTGAGAATTCATGAAAATGTTAAAAATATATAATTTTCATAATTCATATAAATTTTGGGGAGAATTCTCACCCCCTTTTAAAAACTTTGCCAAGATGAGTTCATTTACCCTCCTGTCATGTGATGTGTTGACACGTGCTTTCTATCTTTTCTCCTCCAGATGCCACTGAGGTTTCTGAGTTGTAAGTGTTTTTCCCCTGGAAGAAATAGTGCAGGTACCAGGGTGTAGGAAGACAGTTTACTGGTCTTGAAAACCCTTTCTTTCCAGGAATGACAAAGTTATTGCTCAGCAATAACAGCTCATTACTATTAGCCTGGGCAGACAGAGGTAACAGGTGCTCTCCTAGCTCTGTTAGATTTAAGATGTATGTAAACATAGCAATAAGCTCACCAGACAGTCACATTGTGCCTCTGACAGCTGTCTACTCCCTGGATGACCAAACCCACTTTCTGGAATATTGAATAGCAGCCAACATTTGTCACCTGAATTGGGATGATCAAATAAGGCTGAATTTTTATTCAGTTCACTCATCTCTAAATGATTAGACAGTACAAATGAGAGGACAGATAGAGGGTGATATGCATAGTGATGGTTAAGGAGGCACTGATTCGTGAGTACTTTTCCAGTTATTAGCCCCCAATGGCTTCCTACAGTAGAATTTGATGGTGCACTGCCTGGAAATTGGAGGTACCAACTTAGTTGCAAAATTAGTCAGTATTAATGCTTTTTTTTAGTACATTTTCACATTTCTGAAAGGATAAAATCTTAAAGTTTAACTTCTGATATCAAATCTTTAAGGAGGAAGCATTTATGAAAGAATAAGGTTGTTTCTGTGACATCTTTTTGGCCTGTAGCTTCTAGGATAACATACTTTTTACTTAGATTACTTTAAGTGATACTTTTTCTTAAATGTCCATAATTAGCAAAGCATCCCACATTTATATGTGACAAAGTATATGAGCAAATGTTATGTTAATAGGAGACTGAGATTCTAGACAAGAAATTTTGGAAAATTTTCTTATATCCTTATGTGATACTATGGGCCTACCAAACCCCAGTGATCCTTGCTTTTCTTTCACGAGGATATCTTCATTCTTGGGTCACAGATTTCTAGAAATGGTCTCTTGCTGCCACTTCTATTCTTGTGCTGAATTCTTGACTATTTATTTTATTATCAGAAACATATAGGATAATTTTTTAAAGGTATAGGATAATTTTTAAAAATTTACTTTTCTGATAATTTATTTTTCATAATATAGATAAAATGGAAACTATTATTATGTATCTTTTTTGAGACCAGTAAGAAAGAAATAGATGAGAAATAGAAATGATAGAATACTTCAAAAAATAATCCTGCCATTAGAGCTCAATGTAGTTCATGAGGAGAATGGTTATCTTGTTCACTAGACTTTTAGAAGATGAAATATGTATGGCCTGAGATACTAAAATAGAAATTAGCCTAGGAACAAAATCTAAATATACAAATTCAAATAATCAAGATGAGGGAGAAAAGGGAGAGGAACATAAGCAGACTGATATAGCTACATAGGAAGCTCGTCAATTAATAATTTTTTAAAAAAAATTATATATATATGACAGTGTAAAAATAACATATACATAGCAATGAGGGTGTGTAAGTGAAGATAAATAAAAGAACATGCTGTAATAATGGTATTGAGTATTATAATGATGAAAAAACGTGTCAAAAGTTTTGAGTTGCAGCTAAAGCAGTCCTCAGATGAAACTTAAAAAAACAAAAACAAAAAAACCCATGAAAACACACATTAGCAAAATCGAAAAATATGGAATCAGCAAACTGAGCATACAATTTAAAGACCTAGGAAAATCAATAACAACAATAATAAAACCCCAAAATAACAAGAAGATATCTTGAAAATTGGAGGAGAAATAGATACAATAAAGGGGAAAAAAACCATATAGATTTTTAAAATCTTACAACCAGGATAAGAAGAGGAAAAAAAATCTTTGCATCAAAAACCTCTTAAAAGTGCCCGATATGCAGATTGGCTACTATGACAAAAAAGGAACATGATAAATGCCACTGAGTCTGTTGGAAAATTGAGACTAATACACTGTTGATATAGTTGTGAACTGGTCCAATCATTCTGGAGAGCAATTTGGAACTATGCCCAAAAGGCAACCAAACTATGCACACCCTCTGATCCAGCAATACTACTACTAGGTCTGTACCTCAAAGAGATCATAAAAAGGGAAAAGGACCTACATATGCAAAAATATTTATAGCAGCCCCTTTCATGGTGACAAAATATTAGAAACTGAGGGAAAGCCCATCATTTGGGGAATGGCTAAACAAGTTGTGGTATATGAATGTAATAAAATATTATTGTACAATAAGAAATGATAAACAGTCAGATTTCAGGAAAAAACCTGGAAAGATTTGTAAGGACTGATGCAAAGTGAAATAAGCAGAACCAGGAGAACACTGTAGATAGGATTAGCAACATTGTGTGATGGTCAACCATGAATGACTCAGCTCTTTTCAGCAACACAATGATCCAAGACATGTACAAAGGACTCACAAAGGAAAATTCTTTGCATATCCAGAAAAAGAACTGATGGACTCTGAATGCAGATTGAAGCATTTTTTTCACTTACTTTATTCTTTCTCATTTTTTTTCCTTTTTATTTGTCCAGTTAATCCACAACTGTGACTAATATGGAAATGTTTTGCATGATAGCACATTTATAAACTGTATCAAACTGCCTGCCATTTTTAGAAGAGGAGAGAGAGGAAGGGAGAAAAATTTGGAAATCAAAATCTTGTAATGAGATCTTGATATGTAATTGGGTGAAAAAAAACAAACTACTACTAAACATTCCCTCCCAAAAAAACAAAGCAAAACAAAAACAAAAACAAAAATAAGTGATATGCAAAGGATGTAGAGAAGTAACAAAAATATATGATCAAGAGCCATTCTCTAGTACAAGGTGTCTGACAAATATCACGCCCTTAGTAAATACTTGCTGATTGATTGATTGTTGGATGAATTGTAAAGATATGAATAATTTTCAAAAGAAGAATCTTTAATAACAAGAGAAACAACAACAAGAGAATGAACATCAAAAGAACATTGAAATCTTACCTCATGTCCAGGAAATTTTTCAGGATGACAAAGAACAGTTGTAGAAAGATAGTCAAGTTGACATAATATTAGATCTGTGACTTGGTCCAACTGTTTTAGAAGGTAATTTGAAATTATGCTAAGAAATTACTGGGCAGCTCGGTGGCACAGTGAATAGAGTGCCAGGCCTGGAACCAAGAAGACTCCTCTTCCTGAGTTTTCATCTGGCCTGAGAAACTAGCTCTGTCACCTTGGGCAAGTCACTTAAACCTGTTTACCTCAGTTTCTTCATCTGTAAAATAATCTGGAAAAGGAAATGGCAAAGCATTCCAGTATCTTTGCTGAGAAAACCCCAAATGGGTTCATGAAGAGTTGGACACAACGGAAAAATGGCTGAACTGAAATAAATTATAAAAATCTCTACCCTTTGACCCAGAGATTCCACTATTAAACAGACATACACAAAAATAAATCCAAAGATAGAAAATTACACATGCAATGAAATTTTATATTAGCACCTTTCTGTCATAAAAAAGAACTACAAATAGAGTAGATACCTGGTGAGTGGACAATGACTAAAGAATTATGACATGTAAATGAAAGGAACAACTACCAAAAAGTGAAACTGAATTGTGTCAACTCAGGTTATACCAGAAGAAGAGATAAGAAAATGCAGATCCATCTCTTCTTTGTAGAAGTATAATAATAATAATAATTAATAATAATAATAATAACAATAGCCAAATTATCTTAGTAGAAGATATGAGAAAATGCAGCTTCCTCCCTTCTTTGCAGAGCTGGGATGTGCATCATTATATGTGCCACCAAACTCCATTGATATGTTGGTTAGTTGTATTCTCCTGCTTTTTTCTTCACTCCATTTTCCTTTTCATTTTTTGTTAATGATATCTAAGATAGGTCTCTGTGTAGGGAAGGTAGAAGGAATACATTTGGAAGTGAAAGTGATAATTAAAACAATATACTTTTGAATAGTTTCAGGAATGCTAGAGCCTAAAACAAGATGATGCTTTAAAAAGACTATGAAACTAAGAAAAATGATAAGTGCTTTTTAAAAAGTTATGGAAATAATGGGCAATAGCTAGACCCACTCTTTGGGACAGTATGGTACAATAACTTATGGCAGAGAAATCAGAATTACTCAACTCCTATTTGCTTTTTTTTTTCATTAGCCAGGATAATAATGATCTTCATAGTGGGAAAGGTCATATAAATAAGATTAACAGGGATTGGAAATAAAGATAAATAAGGAGAAGTAAAAGAGCAATTAACTACTTTAAATGAGTTCAAGCCACCTGGGTTAAATTACATCCCAGTGTGCTAAAAGAACTTGTAGATATGGTAGATGAAATACTGTCAGTGGGCTTTAGGAATCATGGAAAATATTAGAGGTGGGGTAGTAGTGGAAGCAGGCTAATACGTTGGTTTTTAAAAAGTCAATCCATACTTACAGCTATAGGCTAATTAGCTTGAATTGATTCTAGGTAAAATTCCAGGAAGAATTATTAAAATGATTATTTGCCAGGGCTTAGAAATGCTGATCACTATGAGCTCTTATGGTTTAATTATGAACAAGTCATATAGCTTGCTGGTTAGTCGGCTTGCCACAAGTCATTCCCCATTCATCTTCCATTCAGCTTTCAAATTAAACTTCCAAAACACAAGTCTGACCATGTCATTCCTCTGTTCAGTACATTCCAGTGGCTCCATATCACCTGCAGAATCAAATATAAAATTATCTGGAATTCATCTCTACTCATCTCTGCCTTCTGTCTTCCCTGGTTTCCTTTAAGTCTCAGCTAAAATCTCACCACCTAAAGGAAGCCTTTTCTGAACCCCCTTAATTCTATTGCCTTCCCTTTGTTGATTATTTCCAATTTATCCAGTATCTAACTATCCATTATAGCTCCAGTATATAACTCTTTGCTTGCTGTTGCCCATGCACTTTGGAGAACAGGGACTGTTTTTAAACTCTCTTTTATCTCCAGTGTTTAGCACAGTCCCTGGCAGATAGTAGGCACTTAATAAATGCTTATTGACCGAATGACTATTCTCATTTCATTTTTGGATACTATTACTAAACATGTAGATACAAGAAATTTCATAGACATATACTGAGATTTCAGTCAGATATTTGATAAAGTTTCTCACAAGAGATATTCTACTGGAATGTATACAGTAAAGGACAATCAGAATAGTAAGGTAACTTGATATAATAATAAGCCAAATAAGCAGTTGCAGAAACAGCATGTTTTGCCTCAAGAAGAGGAAACTTATTGTAAAAAAAATTATTCTTGTTTTCTAGTATTTAAAGAGCTATTAATTGGGAAGAAAGTTTAGGTCTGTTTTTGTTGGCTCCTGGAGAAAATAACTAGAATCATGGAGAGACAATATTATTATAAGGAGAGATTCCCATAAAAATTAGAGTTCTCTCTGAATGGCATTGGATATATTTTAGAAGCTAGTGAGTCTTCCTGTCATTGACCATCTTCAAGCATAATCTGGAAAACTATGTTTTTTTGGATGTCGCAGAGGGCATTTGACTAGATGATCCATGCAGTCGCTTGTCCCTAAGGTTCTATGATTCTAGTTTTTTAATAAATGTTTATTGAAATGAATCACAAAGCATCAAATTCTGCTGCCCCTACATTGAGACCCAGTGATAGTCTATTTGACACCTGTTACCGAGTAGTATGTGATTGAACATCTCCTTTTAGAATGTTACCTTATAATCATAGTTCTTTACCTGATTCCTTGCAATTCTTCTTCAGTTGTCACTTCCTTAAGAATGGCTCATGTTTCTTTCTTCTGTAATCATTTGAGGTACCATCCTCCCCATTTAACTCCCCACCTTCCAGGGGGGAAACCACTTCTCCCAGATCAGTCACTTTTTCTAATAAAATAATCCATATGCATAATCAGTCACAAGTACTCTGAGTGTTCATTATATTTTCTTCAGAAGTCATTACACTAGATAAAAACGACACTCTGATGTTTAAATATTACACTATATATGTATATATGCAATATATTGTATATTGCTAATTTCATAAACACTATTTCATACAGGAGAATGTTGTAATTGCACAGTAGAATTAAATGTGATTAGGAAATTTTTGACTGTACTTCTTATTAATCGCAGGATCCCAGAATTTCAGTAATGGAATGGATTCCAGTGACCATCAAATCTAACCCTAGCCAGAATAAGGATAATAGGTATTACTCTAGACACAAAATATGCCTCATTTGTGACCTTGTAAGTCCCCAATAAAAATCTATAGATGATTTTTATACTAGTGCATTTAAAGAGGCTGTTGAATTTCAAAAGTTTGGAGCATCCTCATAACAAAGCATCTAAAATCAGATGTCTCACTGAAGAATCAAACTGAATTTAATTTAATTTTTTTTTTCAAATCAAGATATTATTTCATTAGTGTAGGGAGCTATCAGTGAGTAAACTCCCCCTACCAATGAAGATTGTCAGTGGTTCTTTAGCTTTTAGACTCAGGAAGTTGCTTCTGTCACACAGACAGTCCCCAGGTCTTGTCCAAGGTCACACAGTCAGTACCCAGTGGCATGAGGACTTGAACCCAGGCCTCCCTGACTCTGAAGTTGCCTTTCTATCCACTACACCATTCTATTTCTCTTAATGAACTTTCTAAGTATTAATATTTTAAATAGAAAAAAATAGGCAGTGGAAATAATAAAGGTATAAAACTACTACAATAGTCTCCTGAAAAGAATGCATACTCAATTCATGCATGCATCATAGTTGGTATGTAGGATTATTTTTTCTAGATGATCAATTTTACTATGAGAATTGATGAGTCTATTATATGATTGGGTTGTGTTACCTGCATAATATTTTTATTGCATTCCCACTTTTCCCCTCAGGATCCTCTCCTATAGTTCTACAATTCTGGCTTAGAACATGTATGCTATGCTTATTACTTTAAAGGTAGGAACAATATAGCTCATTAGCATTTTCCTTGAAGCTTGATTATGATTAAGATTAAGGAATACTAAAATGCTGCATCTCATGTAATTACATCAGGCTTATCGAAACACAAAAACAGTATCTTTGATTTCCTTTAGTTTCAAGTAATGACATATTATTTTGCAACCTGATGGCAGTGATTAGAATGTTATGTTATAAGGGTTCAAATTCTGCCTCTACTACTCATTGACTATGTAAACCTGGGCAAATCAATTACTTTTATGTTGTTTAGTCATTTTCAGTTGTGTCCAACTCTTCCTGACCCCTTTTTGGGTTTTATTGGCAAAGATGTTGGAGTGGTTTTCCTTTTCCTTTTCCTGTTCATTTTGCAGATGAGGAAACTGAGTCAAACAGGGTTAAGTGACTTTCCCAGGGACACACATCTAGTAAGTATCTGAGGTAGGATTTGAATTCAGATCTTCCTGACTCCAGGCCCAGCACTCTATCCACTGTGCCACCTACGTGGCCTAAAATTACTTTTATAAGCATCAGTCAATCCTTTGGGGCTTAAGCTAAGTCATCCACAGACTGTGGTCTTTCTGGGTGGAAAGAGATTTTGGCAGTGAGGAACTTATAGATCCTTCCTCTATGTTCATGCCTATTTCATGTTTTCCTTTAACTTTTTTTAGCATGCAATTTTATTCATGTGATTCTGTGATCTCATCGAATTGAATGTTCATTCCATCAATGTGATTGCAAACCATTCATGTTTGCCTATAGCATGTAGTGATGATCCATGTGCTCCCATAGGTTTGCCACAACAGTTCACCTAATATTCTAGAGGCCTTCCTCAATTCATCCTAACATCAAAAGGATGCCAGTGGAGTCCTCAAACATTCTACCTGTTATCTCTAGATTTCACTAAATGACCAGCCCATTTTTTTTTCTAATACATTTCCTTGATGAGACCCTTTATCCCAGTTCTTACTTGCAGGTCATTTCTTATATACATGTATATGGTATGACTTGCTTACATCTCTCTATTTCCCCCATATGAAACTCACTTATAATTTACTCATAGCCATATAATACCGGTAGAATATTGGTATCAAAAAGTTAGGCCTTTGTTTCTATATGTGTGTATATATACATACACACACACACACACATATATAATTTTGTGGTATCTTCAGAGCATTATTTTTGATGTTACTATTGCTTATGCTTCATTACATTTTTCTTGTAATTGTTTTTGGCTTCTTATTTTTTAATCTATACTTTTTTATTGTATTGAAGTTCTTTGGGTTGCTCTCTTCATGGAAGTCCACCAATATGTTTTCTAAATAAGTCACAACAAAGAAGTTGTAAAATTCTCTACTTTACATTTGAACTATTTTTTTTTTACAGCCCCATTCACAGGACTCATGCAGAATGTCGCTTTGTATATAAGATGATGAAAACCATGCCTGATTTATCTTCTCAGTTGACACGTGACGACTTCAAGGCACTTAGTCGAAATATCACTTCTGAAACCTGGTTGAAAGGCACCACGGGTAATGGCATAACATGTGGTGAAATACTTTTCTCATTCTGACTTCTATAAAGTTACAATGCTTCAGTATTTCAAGTTACTTAATGTCCAAAGAGCCTCCTACTCTTATTCATATGTTGGGTTTAATTAAAGGTATTAATTGGATAAGGTGGTCCATTCCTATTTTCAGCACTTGTCTTTTCCAATATGAATTTAATGAACAATACACTTCACAACCACTTGGTGTTAGCTTGTATAACTAATAGGTAGGAGAGCTGGGAGCTAGAGAGGTTGTTTGACTGGCCTAGAGTTAAATGTTCAGAGTGGAGGATCTCCTATTCATGAACTCATTCCACTGGTTCCCTTTGTCAAGGGCTTAGTTTAATGACATTAGTTTCTTTTTTTTTTCCCTTGGGTAAATAAAAAAAAAATGACCCGAAATGTCCCTTGAACCTATTAAATACCTACTTCATATAAAAAACTATTTATTCATTTTTAAGAATTTTTGTCTATTTGTATATCTTTGTCCTCCTAAAAATTAAATCCTTATTTGGTATTTTCCTTCCTTCGTCTTCTATCCCTAAATTCACTTTCATAATTAGGACTATAGAATCAGATTTAGAGCTAGAATAGACTTTGGAGTTCATCTACAATAGGCCCCTCATTTTACAGATGAGGACACTGAGGACCAGAGAGGTAAATGACATTCCTGAGTTCACACAACTAACAAGTAAGAGAGACAGGTTTAGAACCCATTTTCCTTGACTCCATCTCATATTTTCTACCTCACTACAATTAATTCCATTTGACCTGAACATAAGCAATAAACTCATAGTCATAAATATGTTTAGGGAAAAATAAGAAAAATAAACCAGCCAGTGAAAGGAATATTTATATTTAACATTATTTTGTTATCAATATGAGTAGGTTTCAAAATTTGATGAATTATTTTTGCCATTTAATGAATATTTAGAAGGAAAAATACTTTTCCACCTTTGAATGATGTCAGAGCAACTCATATAAGTTTTACAACTCTTATTTATATGTAGAGATAATAAAAATGATCAAATTGGCATAGTTTGAATACCTATAGCTTTTGCTTAAATCCATATAAATTTAATAAAATTATTAAGCAATAAAAATCCAAATTTGGATTTCTCAAGAACATGCATTCAGACATTCAAACAATATTAGCTATCTTCACTCAGAAGCCTCAAGGCTTACACCTATCTAACCCTGCAACTCCTCAGTTTCTCTGTGCCTTAGTCTCAGAGCTTCATTAGGACCAATTTTCATATCAAAGCAGTAAGCCCATTAAGTACTTAACCTTTTTTCAAATTTGTTTCTTCATTCAATTGAAAGGACAACAAGAAACCTCCCTAAATATTCATATCACCCCCTTTCCTTTATTCCTGTTTGAAGCTTCACTCACTCAACCAGGCTCCCTAAGAGCTGTCTTTCCACCTGCTATTGAGGCAGTTAGTGTTTCTAGTGCAATTCCAAAAAACTGGGTGTTCCTTAGACAATTTTCTGGCCACAGGTCTTTAGACTAATCCTATTTAGGAAATTTTATTAGTTCCTTTGTTTCTCAGCACCTCTGTTTCAGTGTGATCAAAGAAGTTTAACAGAATTCTCCTGGAGTAATTAAGGCATCTAGTGAAAATGGGGAAACTCTGCATCAGTGCATTACAATATTTCCCTAAGGTCACAAAGTTACTAGAAGGTCTGGAGTCAGAACTCATTTGCATTGTCAAGAGGCAGATAGATGGTGCAGTGGATAGAATTAGGGAACCCTCCAATCAACATCTGGAAAGAGGTTCCTTAACGCTCAACAAGTTCAATTTAAGAAATATTTATTAAGCACCTACCATGTGCAAATCATTGAGCTGGTGGGATACAGAGATGTAAATAGACAATCAATGCCAATGAGAAGCATGGTGATGAATGACTTCCAAAAAGTTTCTGGGTAATTAATAACACATTTTGTAATTAGGCTAACTAAAAATCAATAAATTGATTGTCCGTTGTTTCTCTCGGAAAACCAGAGACAAAAACATGGAGATCCTGAAAGCCTTAAATTTTTTTTTTTAAAGAAAATGCCCCTGACGAGCGGAAATCAACCCCAATTGGTAGACATTTAATGAAGAGATAGTCTAGAAGTCTTCAGCTTCTGCTGAGAATATGGCTTGATCATGAGACTCAACTGCCTCTAGCAATCAGGATGGGGGACTCCATCTCCATCCAGACCACTTTAGTTAGTTTTCTCCTTCATGAGCTCAATCACCCTAAATTTTAATGGAGGGGTACAAGAACAAGAGCTGTTCTCCCTGGGGAAAGAATTTGCCCAGACTGGATTCTGTTTACACTCTAAATATAAGTAAGGTGTCCTAGCTGAATGAAGTCAGGCCCAAGATGGAAAAGCATGTTCCCTGAGGTTTAGGGCAATCTCATCGATCAGTCCTATCTTCCAGAGACTGAATTTTTATGTGAGGAAATATCAGGAGAAAAGCCTGGATCCCAATTAAATAGTTGGTTATTAATATAATAGCAAAATGATTTCCCTCACATAAATGTAGTTAGTGAGTTAAGGCTTTTTTTTTTTCTCTAAGCGAAGAGATAGTTTCCTATAAGCCACTCTAAACTTGTGCAATACCGAATTACCAAGGAAACACTCCTCTTTGATGCACATCATCAGAGAGCCATCATGAAGATGATGTATAATGTTAAGTGTCATTCTTTTTGTGATGGATAACCCAAAGTGTCATTGCTCAGATGATGGATAATAGAAACCAACCACAGCTTTTATGATCTATTCTAGTGTTGGAACAGCTCTGCTATAAAATACATGATTAGAGTAAGTCTCCCTCTGTTATCTGTCAACAGGCTAGTAGTTCTGAGTGTTATATATCCTCACTATGGTGCTGACCTGACAATATATAATGTAAATTTAAATCTTTTAACTGCTATAGAAAACTGTATCTATTTTATGAAAGTGGCAAAAATGAGAGGATTAAAAAAATTCATTTTATAAAGAGAAAGAGAAAGGTGTAACTGTTTTAAAACCATGGGATACTAATCCTTTTATTTAGGTCTAAGACAGACAGGAGAAATTCACTTTGCTATGCACATTTATAATGTCACACAATTTATCCTTTCCAGGTAATATTTATTCATTCAATAAACATTCACTATAAATGCCCATTATCTGAAAGAAAGAATACTGGGTTATATTTGCATATATCATATGTGATATCTATCTATATAGAGAGACATATGAAAAGTGCAAGAGATATAATTTTTGGATAATTAATTACTTTATTAAATATGGTTAGGGAATAATTAATAAAAGGATGGTCATTTGGCTTTCTCTCACAAACCAAAAGACCCCACATGGAGGCCTCTTGATGCTTGTATATCCTTAGAAGAGTAGGTGTTCCTGACACCTAGTGAGAATAAACTCTGATTGGTTAACACTTAGTGGGATAATGAATATTATAATGAGACTCTGATCATGTCACTCATGGCCAAAAAGTGATTCATCTCAGGCCAGACTACTAAAGTCTTAAATATATTTTGAAAGAAAATGCCCATGGCAAGTAGAAATCAACCCTGATAGGTGGACAAATGTCCAAAGATCCTCTTCGCAATACAGACCAGATTCACCTTGATGATTATACATTTCCATTAATCCTAGGCAGAGCTCCAGGAAAATGCAAAGCTCCCTTTGCTCTCCAGAGAGTTGACAATCTCACTTCTTTCTGGGTGGCAAGTGCTTCTCTGGTTAGTCTTAGAGGTATGGTCAGTATGAATATATCAAATCAAAATCACCCCATCCCACTAGGAAAGCTACTCTATCTGCCCAGGTTGGCTGTGAGTTGGTCGTCATGAAGTACAATACATAGATAAGCAGACTGAAGTGTTCTGTTTTTGACTTGCAGGTATAGAATTTACAAATGAGAATAAAATCACAGTATCTCTATTGCCATTCTTGCAGCCTCTTTCAAACTGAAGTTACCTACAACCACATGAACTCTGAACCCAACAGGGTTAGGAAAATCATTGTTTAGTTTTTTGGTCACTGATCCTACTTCCTCTTGCTATAGGAATTAGCAAAGAGGGTTTATCTCATAAATCACTTTATTCTTTTTTTTTTTTCTTTTTTGAGGCAATCAGGGTTAAGTGACTTGCTCAGGGTCACACAACTAGTGTCTGAAACTGGATTTGAAATCAGGTCCTTTTGACTTAATGACAGGTGCTCTATCCACTGACATCCCTAGCTAGTTTTATTCTTCCAGAAGAGTCATAATCCCATTCTCTGAGGGGTTTAGTCACTTGGGCCATTACTCAGCTCTTCTGTGCAATGTTAAAGAAGCAGCTTTAAAAAAAGCCCCTAGGGCAAAGGAGGGCCCTAAGAATTGCTTTTTCCCCACTCCCAGCTGACTTGCTTTGTTACATTCTACCATTCCTGCCTCAATATTCATCTCATGAACCATGTCCTACTCGACCCCTAAAAAATGCTCTTTAAAGAATAGTTCTTAACCTGGGATCTGTGTACTTAAAAAAAAAGTATTTCAATATAATTGTTTTCCTCTGTAATACTATATATTATAGAGGTCACTAGGTCACCAAATAGGACTGATCCTTTTCTATACTGATTATCGTCTGTACATTTCTTTCCTTCCTTCCTTCCTTCCTTCCTTCCTTCCTTCCTTCCTTCCTTCCTTCCTTCCTTCCTTCCTTCTTTCTTTTCTATGTTCCTTCCTTCCTCCTTCGCTCCCTTCCTTCCCTAATATGTATTCTATTTCATCTACTGACCAAGAACTACATAACCCTCTCTTTATTTTCCCAATTCTCATCTGTCTCTTTGGTTTTATGAGTGGGGCTGAACCAAAATACATTGTTCCAGCTTTTCAGATACAGCATAAATGTTTAATTTCTGTTACATGCACACACACACAAACACACGCACACACACTATAGCTTGATTTCTTTGTCTTATCCATCTAATGGCCTATAATATTTCTCGGTAATGTCTCAAAAATAAGTTCCAGAGTCATGAGAGTAGTGCGGTATGATAGAAAGAGCACCAGATGTAGGGAGTTGGAAAACCTTGGTTTTGGTCCTGGCTCTGGCCCTAACTGGCTTGGTCAAATCATTTGAACCATTTCAGCTTTGGTTATTGCATCTGTAAAATCTTTCAAGTTTTCTACTCTTTTTTATATCTATACTATAGAGAGTAATTGTATGGCTTAAATAGGAAAATGTATGTAAAGTGTTTTGTAACCATAAGGCGCTGTACAGATATGTGATACTGCAATGACTATGTCTGTTATCATGGTTATTACATATTATTGCATGAGAAGGGGAGAGCATGAAATTGGAATTGAAAATGTGCCCTGCATTAGCACTAAGAGATAAATATTGCTTTTTTGGTAATCACAAATTGTTTTTCTCAGATTCTTTTTGAATATTCTCCCGCCTCAGTCCAATCTCTTTCTTTAAGATTCTCAGTGCAAGGGCTACCTCCTACAAGAAATCTTTCCATATTCCTTGGGTTGTTAGTGCTTGTTTCCATCAGAAATTACTTTTATTTATTTTCTTTGTATTTTGTATTTATTTGTGCACATATGGAATATATAATGTAAACTCCTTGAGAACTGTGATTATTTCATTTTTGTCTTTATGTCCCAGGACCTAGTACAGTGCCCCAGCATACAGAAAATAAACACTTGTTGAGGTACATGTGTGTATAATATAAACATATACATATTTATATATTAAGTATACATCACAAATTAATTATGTTATTACATGTCAATATATTATAAATGACATATTCATATATTATGTGATATATTAATGCTACATTAAACATATATATGGGAGAGGAAGGGTAATAAGCATTTATATAGCACCTACTATGTGTCAGGCACTAGGCTAAGCACTTTACAAATATTATTTCATTTGATCCTCACAACAACCTTACAAGGTCGGTGCTGCCATTACCCCCATTTTATAGTTGAGGAAACTGAGGCAGGGGTTAAGTGATTTCCCCAACATCACAGATAGTGTCTTCCTCATTCCATGTCCAGTTCTCTACCCATGGTGTCACCTAGTTTTCATATGTGTGTGTGCGCGTGCATGTACGTATATTTATATACACATATGACTTTGTAATCTTTCCAATAAAATATTGATTTATAACTTTTTGTGCATGCTATGTGATAATATAATCTGTAATCCCTTTTATACTAATAACATGCAGTAAGATTTTTCTTTTCTTTTTTTTTTACTTAAAGCATAAAATCCAGAAGCTTGTTTATTCAGTGCATAGTTTCAAAGTGTACACAATTTTTTCAAACTTTTAATCATTTAAATAGAAAATCACTCAAGATTATAGATTAAGACACTTTTTAGTGGGTAAGGTAAACTTTGTTTGGAATAAGAAACTATTTTAGAGATGGAAAGGTAGGAAGGAATAAACTTAAAAATCATCTACTTGAAACCTTTCAGTTTACAGATGAGGATGCTAAGTGCTAGAGGGGTTAATTAATTTTCCAAAGACCACAGATAATAGCAGAGCCACATCTAATTCTCTTTGCTCCATGGACCTTCCCTTCAAATTAAAAACAAACAAAAAATACAAACCCAAACTATAACCTTTAGACAGGCACTATTCATGTATTTTACCCATTTTTGAAATGAAAGAAAAAAGTTTCCTATCTGAAGTTCATACAATTTCACCTTTGCTTGATCATACAAAGAATGTTCTGAGCCAAGGTTGTCTCTGTTCATTTTGGTGGTTGAGACTTGGAACTGGAATGAAAAGAGACACTCATAGACCATACTGCCTTTAATAAAAGAAATTTCCTGAACAGTAGCATTTGGACTACTGCCCCTGCCCCCATCAACCAGCCTCTTCATTTGCCGTGGGGCTGAGCCCTGTTAGAAGTCTGCGATGGCTCCAGAGCAGTATGGAATCCACCAAGTCTAAGTAGCCCCTGTTCCATGCGGGCTGCTCTCTTTATACCTAAAGCTACCGGGAAGCTGCTTCAATGCTTTAGACTTAGTCCCTGGGACCGATTAAGTCTCCAGGGTGCTTTCCTTGTCCCTGTAGAGAGGAGCTGAGCTGGTCTACATAGAATAAATGTTGTTCTTATCACAGAAGGCTAGTATTATATAGAGATGAATTAAGCAAAACACCTGTGTGGTCAAATTTTATTTTTTAAATTTTAATACAAAGTATAAATTGAAGGACTAAGAAAAGAACAATGACCAAAAATATTTTTGCTAATGTCCTGAAATTTTCACCACTGACTTTATTTCTTAAAGGCTTTCTTAAGGAGAGGAGAATTTTTCCTGGTTATTTGGCTTAGAGAGAGGGCCAATTTTGATAAAGGAGCTAATATGAATTATTTTATCTGATCGATCCATTGTCACTGAACTGAGAACAGAGTCAGGAAGAAATGGGACAGCTTTAATGATGTTTTTTTTGGGAAGCTGCATTCGCCATTCAGAGACAGAAACTCACCATTGGAAGGGACCTCAGAGACCATGTAATCCAACTGATACTAGATTGAGAATCCTCTTAACAACGTGGTTATTAAGTGCTTACCTGCCAACCTCTGTCTGTGTATCTGTACCTGTATTAAACTTATATTTAGTTCCACAATCTTAAATTATTTCATCTGATATTTGTTAAACATCTACTAGTTGCAGTGTTCTATACCATAATACCAGTTCATATTTATAGAGTGATATAAAGTTGGCAAATTACTTTTTCTTACAACAATCCTGTAAGGTAACTAGTAAAATAATTGTCTCCATAAGGAGAGTGAGCAAGGGGTTAAGTGGCTTATCAAAGGTCACACAGCTAGTGAGTTTTAGAACTAGGCTTTGAACCTATTCTCTGACTGCAAGGCTGGCATTCTGTACTCTGTACCACTCACTATTCCTCTCAACCGCTGGTAGTCAGCAGTGTTCTTGACCTCAAGTAGTTTACAATCTAGTAGCAAGATAAGAAATGTCCATGTTTTTAAAGGGAGTTAGAGAATGAGTTTGTGAACACACATAAAAGGCAAAGGGAGGCATATGAGATATGTGGAGGGAAAGGTCATTTATTACTCACAGTGGGGAGACTGGGAAAGGCTGGACTGAAAAGAAAGGTAGACTACTGGAGGGATTCTGTGACAAGTATCAGGTATAGGTACAGAGCACAGAAGTAGAAGACAGCAGGATAAAGTTGGCTAACAGCTAGCGGTTCAGTTTGGTTAAACACTTAACCATTCTCTGATAGTTTCATTGTTGGCGCTTGGCACTAGTGTTCTAGACAATGGCCTCCTGTTAATTGTTATAACCCTTTATGCTAAGTTTGCCTTTCCTACACAGTGCCTGGCATATTGAAAGTGCTTAATAAATACTTTCTCGGTCTATCTATTTCTTTATCTTCCGTGTTGAGAGTTGAGATTAAATATTGGGAATGATTACTTTTAGATTTCAGTAAAATTCCAACTCTACATTATCATGGTTCCCCAAATTCTTGATCCTTTGCCAATGATCCCATTTTGTTTCTACAAATACATGTGCATGGTCCTTCTCCAGAAAATGTCAATGAGGCTATGAATGTTTATTTGTGCCATTGATGCCTTTATGGTTTTGAGTGATTTTTGTATGCCTACTCTAAAGGTCATTGATATTGCACAGAATAAAATAAATGAATTAAAATAAAAGAGAAATCATAGGTGACACATGCGTTCATAGGAGGTGGTCTGGGAGATGAAAGTTTAATATTCAATTTCTTTTTCTCTAATTTTCTTTCAGTAGTTGCAAATGAAGGTTTTTATATCATATTGAAAGGTTTTGTCCGACCACGGAGCAAAGTATACAAAAAAATGATTGAATTAGTGCCTACAGATTTTTTAAGTGAGCAATCCTCAGAATATTTGTCTGAAGAAGAACTTTTCCAGGAGAGTCCACTTGCAGAATATCATTCTCTTATGTATCCACACTACATAATAGTAAGTAGTTCATTCATTTATTGTGACGAAATAGTTTAAACTTGTCCTGATACACAACTCTAGATCTCTTTATTTGAGTAATAATAATATTGAGAGAACTGTTATTAAACTTTTTTCCCCTGAAACTACAGGTTCTATAATGATGACTGAATCTGGAATTTGATTATAACATTTATATGTCTGATACTATCAATGTGTTTTTTTTAACATATTGTACATCCTCTTGTAATTTCTTATGTTTGAATTTATACATATATGTTAAATAATGTTTTCATTATTCACTTTTTTCTTAAACTTCTTATGTGTCCCTATAGGGCTTAAAATCCACTTGACCATTCATTTCTGGATAGTGATATTTTGCCTCAGTAAGGGGATTTATTTTAGTATCCTTTTGGTTCAATCTCCTCATTTCACAGATATAGAAACCGAAGCTCAGAAAAGTTACAAACTGGGGACATTTAGCCTAAGAAATGAAGATTTCAGTGTTTTATGAGAGCTGTCTTCAAGGTTTGTCGTGTATAAGATTGTTTAGAGATGTTGCACAAAGTACAGAGGCCACAATTAGTATCCAGGTGTAGAAGTTGCAGGAGAAAATTTACAATTGATGTCATGAAAAAACTTTCTAGCACTTAGAGTTGTCCAGCGGTCTGTGGAGGTAGTTTCCTTTCATGGGAGGTACTTAAGCAAAGGCTGGATGATTACTAGACAAGCATGTTTTAGAATGGGGGAACTTAGTTCAGAGTCTGTAAAATTGCTTATAACATGTTTTTATAACTGTATTTTAATATAATTGGTTTCTTTTGTAATCTTACATATTTTAATTTTTGCATTTAAAAACATCTTTTTGAGGAGGGATTCATAAGCTTCACCTCTGTGGAAAAAAAAAGCCCAATTCATATTAAAAGAATTTTCTGTTTAAGTGTGTGTTGATTTAGATGGCAGTTAAAGTTCCTTCAAATTTTGAGATTTTATGATTCAGACTGTAAGGTTTAGTAGGGATGGTGAGCTGGAAGTACATTTTAGGACCATTAAGAGAAATAGGAAAACCAAAAGGAAGTACAAATTTGGAGAAAGAAATTAGTTATATTGTGTGCATATTGAGCTCAAAATACATGGTCCAGACTCAGAATTTGAGTTTAAAGGGATAGCAGAGATTTCTAGGCTAATCCATTCCTCATTAAGAATCCTTTCCTATACATCAGTCAGTCCCCTACATTTATTAAGGACCCACTATATTTTAGGCACTGTACTAAGTGCTGGGGATACACAACAAAAGTGAATCTCTGCTGTCAAGAAACTATATTTCAACAGAGCATATTACATGTACATACATAAGCGTGCATGCAGATGTAGGCAGATATATCTATATAAATACATATGTGTGTGTGTGTGTATATAAATGCAAGGGACATTTTAGAAAGAAAGCACTAAAAGTGAGAGTTGGTAGACGGGGGAACAGATCAGGAAAGGTTTCTTGTAGAAGATGGTTCTTGAGTTGCATCTTGAAAGAAACCAGGCATTCTAAGAGGCAAAATTGATGAGAGAGTGTATTCTAGGTGTGAGAGATGAAAAATGCAAAATCATAGAGGCAAGAGATGGAGTGAGTATGAGGAACAGCAAGGAGTATGGCTAGATGATAGATTATGGAGGAGAGTGATAAGTAAGAAGCTTGGAAAGATAAGAATGTGCCAGCTTTTGGAAAACTTTAAATGCCAAACCAAAATAGTTTATAATTGATCCTACAGGCAATTGCGAGCCATTGTATTTATTGAGTAGGAGTAACATGATCAGACATATATTCTAGGAAAGTCACCTGGGCTGCTGGGTAGAAAATGGATTGATGGCGAGGAAAGACTTTAGGGAAGGAAACTAATTAGGAGGTTATTGCAAAAGTTCAAGCAAGAGGAGATGAGGGTCAACTAGAATTGAGGTTAAATAAACAGACTGAAGGAGGTATATAAGAAATATGTTGTAAAACCATGTGTGTTAGCAAATAATGGGAAACGTGGGGTAAGAGAGAGTGAGGAGCTAAGGATGAGATAGAGGTTGTGAATCTAGCCGAATGGAAGGATGGTGGTGCCTCCAATAGTATTAAGGAAGTTAAATCAACGAATAGACATAATCAGCAAGGAGTTATTCACAATTTCTTTGAAGGGCTTTAGTGAGGAGGAATCAGTTGCCTCCTATCACAGCCTGCTCCATAATAGCAGTGTCTTTTAAAAAAAGTTTCATCCTTGTACTGAGAACAAATCTACCTCTTCATAGATACTTGTTGGGTATCTAATAGAAATGTCTAAGGAGCTGGATATTTTAGTCTTGTGCTCAGGGGATATATTATGGCTAAAGATAAATATAGATTTTGGAAGCCATCTGCATATAGATGGCAGTTGAAACTTATGGAAATGAAACCTCTAGAGGAGAGTATACTTGTTGAGTTAAGGACAGGGATGATTTATAGTTTCTATGGTGACATCACAGGACAGGATAGCAAAACCTCACAAATAATAGCGTATTTATTTTTTACTCACTTTTAAAACTGATTTTTATGATAACTGGCTAAATAAAATGTTAGTAACACCTATGTTAAAATAGTCACAAGTATAATTTTATATTGATGTCCAAAATGATTAGACAAATTCTCAGTTTCACATCAGTGAATTAATGTATATTTTCCTGAAATCCTATCAAAGTTTTTGCTCATTTTCAACTTTGTCATTTTGATGGGTATTATCTCAGTGTGTTTTTAATTTACAGTTCTTTTATAAGAAATTTTGAACACTTTTACATATTTTTAAATTAAGTAAAACCTATGTGTTTATTATATCATTGGATGAATTATTAATCAAAGAATGGCTCTATGTCTTAAAATGTGATATTTAATATTTTTCATATGTTAGACTTTTATCAGAGATGATTGATTAAAATATTGGACATTTATTAAACAATTACTTTATGTCAAGCATTGTGATAAGTAGGGGGGATACAAAGAATGGGGAAAAAATGGTTTCTCAATTCAAGGAACTTACATTCCAATGAGGGAGATAACATGGAAACAGCAAAGTACATGCAAGAAACATACAGAGTAGAAGGAATCCAAATAGAGAGGCACTAGAAGCTGGGTATGGGAGATGGAGTGGGGAGAAAGACTAAGAAAGACCTTTGATGGAAAAAGGGATTTGGAATGGATCTTGAAAAAACCCAAGAAAACTAGAAGGAACAGGTAAGGAGGGAAAGGATTCTAAGCATGGAGAACAGTAAATACAAAGGTTTTTGTTTTTGGGAGAAGCTTTGAATCATTTAAAGTTTTCTTATATATTAAAACACCAGTGACCTGGGCTCGGAATTGAATAGGGGGAAGAGCTCAAGATGTATTGCTTAGATATTGTATTCAGTAAATAGATAACCTGATGGAATTGTTTAAGAGGTGGTGTGGAACCTTTCCCTAGTATTTCCAAATCTTACATCTTAAAGTATATTTGTTGTTTGCTGTTTCTTATGCTCAAAGCTTTCTGGGGATCTAGAAGCCATGCTGATTTCGTTATTTCATTTCTATTTGAACAAGGATGGTTCATTTTAAAATCTAAAATATATTCTAATCATCACGTCAAAATTTGCTTTTCCAAGAACAAACAAAATTCCCTTCAGAACCTTTTTGCACATCTTTTATGCCAGAAACATAAAATTATTCAAAATGCATCATTTCTCAGTTGAATGTCAGAAGCAGCACTTAAGAAATGTTTATTGACTGATCGAATTACCCCTGGTGTGAAAAAGGATAGTCCTTTTGCAAAACTTGGCTAAAAATACATATTCATTTTTTGAAAAGAAGGATTATCTCTTCTGGTCACCATAATTATTGCAGATTTGTGAATAACTTCTAAAATTCTATCAGCTAAATAAAAAATTGTTACTGCTACGTTTTCTTCATCAAAGAATCCTGAGAATAAAATTAATGAAAAGTGACACTATTGTGAAAAGAAGCACAGAATAAATTGACATCCTTTATTTAATTAATGGATTCTCCTCCCTATTCACTTACCCTGCCTGCCTACCCAGCCTAGATCCCACCTGACATGAAGTGGGACACATTGCCCCTTCTTCCTTTTACAATCTTCAAATACTTTACTCCACACTATACCATGCTATTTGCTGTCCCTTGCGTAGGGCACTTCATCTCCCAGCTCCCTGCCTCATACTGTGGTTTACACTACAATTGCAACTTTCCTCTCCCAATTCATGGACTTTGTTTCCTAAAGAGAATCTAGCCAGGATGGGAAAAGTGTCTTACTATCTCTCCTGATCAATACATATCTAGGGGTAAGGAACCTACAGCCTCGAGGCCACATGTGGCCTTCTAGGTCCTTGTGTATGGCCTATTGATTGAATACAGGTTTAACGGAACAAATCCTTTTATGAAGGGGTTTTGTTCTGTGAAGTTTGGATTCAGCCAAAGGGCCATACTTGAGGACCTAGAGGGTCACATATGACCTTGAGGCCACAGATTCCCCACCCCTGAATTCTAGTCCCATAGCTATTGCCATCTGACTTGCCAATGCCACTTAAGAAACCCTGAACTTTGCCATTTTCCTAGAGAAACAACCTTAGTATCTGTATCTTGACATCTTCCCTTCTGGATATGTTGCCTCACCTATTTAGAATGTGAGTTCAGGAAGAGGAGGGACTGTCTTTTTAGATTTGGATCCCCAGTGCTTGGCATATAGGGAATAGGGTGGGACCTTTGATTTCACTGATATAGGGAACTCCCAGTGAGGAAACTCCCCCTAATAGATTAACTTATTTTCTGCAACTTGTATGTGTGTGGTTTGTCCTTTGTTCTTGAAGAGGAACGTGACATCAGGGAGATGATGCCGTGAATTGCAATTGATTTTGATTTGAGTGAGGGAGGGATGTGCAAAGTCACCAGCCTCACTTTCTCCTCCAGAGCCATCTGGGTCCAGTGGCCAGATATTGATCAGGATGACTGAAGAAACTGCTTCGAGCACCCAGAGGTTAAGTGATTTGTCTAAGATTGCCCAGCTAGTATATTGAACCCTATATAGTATATCTTCTTTGCTTCCAAGATGGCTCATTAATCACTATACCAACCTGCCATTCTTGACATTGTTTAACAATTATTTTTTATTCATTTATCCTTGTGGAGTAGATAGATTTTTTGCAAGCTTCTGCTTTCTGTGAGAATGATGGCTACATTATATAACAGAGAAATGAAATGTCATGAGTATATCTCAAATTCATTAAACTGGATTGAGGTAATTGTAGTACTAGTCAGAATGGTGAGACTAGATATTCTAACTTCTGCTGTATTGTTTAGCTTTAGAATACTGAATGCTTGATAGCATCCCCAAATCTTCCTCCTTATAAAAAACAAAAACAAAAACAATTTCAGGTAGGCAGCGAGGTGGTGCAGTGAATAGAGCTCTGGCCTTGGAGTCAGGAGGAGCTGAGTTCAAATCCCAGCTTCAGACACTTAACACTTACTAGCTATGTGACTCTGGGCAAATCACTTAACCCCAATTGCCTCACCAAAAAGCAAAAAAAAAAAAAAATCAATTTTTCTGTTCTTGGTGAACTGTGTGAATGTCAGTTTCTGTTGGAAATTTACTTCAGATTCTATCCCTATTTAAAGACAGGCAGACATAAACTAAAGTGCAGAGGCTACTTCTAAATTATACTGTTCTATGCCTACTATTAATCAATTGTTCAACTAACAACAGTTCAAAATGGATACGTGACCTACATATAAAGAGAGATATTACAAGAAAGTTTGAAGAACATGGAACATATTACTTATTAGACTTATGGATAGGCAAACAATTTATGAATAAGTAAGATACAGAGCACAGTACGGTGTAAAATGGATAATTTCTGTTACATTAAATTAAAAAAGTTTTATACAAATAAATGGAGCCAAAATCAGAAGGAAAGCCAAAAATTAGAGAAAAATTATAGACCTTTTCTCAGATAAAGGTCTCATATTTCAAATACATAAAGAACTTTTTTGATAAATGGCCAAAATATATAAACAGGCAGTTCCTAGATGAAGTAATCAAAATAATTTATAGTCACATAAAAAAGTTTTCTAAATCATTATTGATTAGAAAAATGCAAATCAAAACAACCTTGAGATATATTTTTATATCTATCAGATTGGCTAAAATGATTGGAGGGGAAAGCAACAAATATTGGAGGGGATGTGGAAAAATTAGGACATTAATTCATTGTTGGTGGAATTGTGAACTGATTCAACCATTTTGGAAAGCAATCTGGACTTATGCCCAAAGAGTTATTAAACTGCCTATAGTTTTTGACTTAGCAATAACACTACTAGGTTTATTTCCAAAGATGTTTAGGGAAAAAGAAAAAGAACCTATATCTTCTAAAATGTTACAGCAGCTCTCTTTGTGGTGGCAGAGAACTGGAAATTGTAAGGGTGCCTGTCAGTGGGGGAATGGTTGAACAAGTTGTGGTATACGATTGTGATGGAATACTACTGTACTGTAAGAAATGATGGACTTGATGATCTTAGAAAAACATGGATACACTTGCATGAAATTACAAAGAATGAAATGAGCAGAACCAAGAGAACGTTGTATATAGTAGCAGCAATGTTGTTTTGAGAACAACTTTGAGTGTGTTATTTTGACTTTCATAAATACCCAAATTAATGAAAAAGAATATATTAAAGAAGACGCTATCTGCATCCAGAGGAAGAACTACTAAATAGAAGTATGTATAAAATGACTTTACATACATACACACATACATGCATACACACATACATATATATATATATATATGTACATGCATACATATTTGTGTCTAATGGTAGCCATCTCTAGGTTAGGGATGAAGGGAGAGAAGGAAAAGAAGGAAAAAAAGTAAAAAAAGAGAAACTTATATAATAAATTTATTATATATTTAAAAGGAATAGCAAGTTGTACATAATGGATTTGCAGTTTCATGTATAATCATCTTTTTTTAATCATACTATGTTCCTGTTTTATTCTGTAAATTAAAAATAAAATAAATGAAAAGTTTTAAAAGTTTACATTAAACAAGTAAGCAAAAAAAATTGTCCTATATATCTGTGTTCCCGTTTAAACTTCTTTTTTTCCTGTGCATGTATTCCTCTTTTTTTTTCTTTTTGCAAATATATCAATTTATTTGTCAAGAGTTAAGTGTCAGTTTTATTAATGATATTCAAATATGAAAAAGAATAATATTAACCAAAAACTATGACTGTTAACTAATGGTTAGAAATCATGTCGTTTTTCTAAGGTACTTTGAATTCAAACATTCAATGTAGGTAGAGAGGACAGAGATACTTAAAATTTGTAATAATACATCTTTAATAGTAAGATATTTGTGATTATAGTCTGAGCATTAATTTCTATTTCTATGGACTTACCACTTCTTTTTTCTCCCTAACATACCAGATAGGGTTTTAAAGTACTCAATTCATTAGGTGGTAAGAATCAATGAAATATAAGCAAATACCCTAAAAATGCCCAGGGCAGCAATCACTAGAAAAGAGGCTGCCAAACTTAGGCATTTTTTGCTCATGTACTTTCATTCATCAGTATGGCAAGTCAAGATAGAAAAGCTTACAATCATATTCCATAATTGGACAATGCAGATATAAAATGTCTTCACCAATCAGCTAATACCTAGGAAGTGGTTAAACAGTCTCAGGTATTCCTTTAAAGCTCTAAAAATTAAATCATGTTTAGTATGTTAAAATAATCAAAATGATTGTTTTTTTTAAAGAATGATTCTTGTACATGTTCATGTGAATATAAGTGTAATACAGCCTTTGTACTGAGATGGAATGCTGAATTTTAACGGTATTAAGTCTTATCTTTGGGACAATGCATTTGCAAAGGGTCAATAATTTGGCAATACAAAGAGACAGCTTAAGTGCATTTCAAAGTAGCAGCAATAAAGACTAATGTTATCAGTAACTTATGGCATATGTATTGGCCGTCTATTTCAAAATATCTTTATGCAATTGCTAGTTGCTATGGTCATCTAACGTGTGCTTAGTTAAAAAAGTTACAGTGCAAAAACAACGACAAAACACTACATAATAAGAAGAGAAAATCAAAGTATACTTCTAAACATGTTTGCTTATGTGATCATCTTTGCTATATAAATCTGGAACTTCTGTATTATATAAAGCTGGAGTTCTTACATTCCTTTTTTTTTATTTCACACTGGTACCAGATGCATTTAAAGGCTGATTTTGGAGTAGCTCAGATGCAGCTTTCTTCTTTCTTTCTTTCTTTCTTTCTTTCTTTCTTTCTTTCTTTCTTTCTTTCTTTCTTTCTTTCTTTCTTTCTTTCTTTCTTTCTTTCTTTCTCTCTCTCTCCTTCTTTCTTTCTCTTTTTTTTTTAGCAAAAACACTTATTTCTTCTTCCAAATGGCTTCTCTTTTCTTCAAGTTTCATTCTTTCTTCCTGATGAACAAAGTCTTTTAAGATGTTCAAATTTGTCCAGCAGCAGCTCTCTTTCAGCTTCTTTTAAGATTGCTTCTTTCTCCTTCACTAGCTGTACCAACATCTGTTTCATCTTCTCTTCTTTTCTTTGACGTTGACCATAAAATTTGTGTCTTTTGATTTCATAGGCCTCCTGAAGATTGACTGGTTTGTTCTCTGGGCTTACATCTTTAAAACCCATTTCCTCCAGTTTGCATTGCCTATAAAGTTCATAATGTCTGCTTTGGGTTAGTTTTCTCAGGTCCTCTATACTTGTGCAAATAAACATTTCACGGAGCTTTGCAAAGTCACAGTGATTTTTATTTTCCACTTGAATGATGCCCCATGGGTACTGATGAGCTTTCACCATCTTATTTCCAATTTTGACCTCTTCCATACTACCCACAACAGCAAATGGCAAATATCCATTCATTGTAGAGTTAATTTGAGAAGTAGTTTCATCATTTCTTGGAAACTGGTAAAGCTAAACTCCGTTGCTGACCAATTCACTCATCAGTTTGATCTTAAACTTCTGTAATTTGGTTTTAGAAATTATATCTGCTTTGGCAATCACAGGGATGATATTTACCTTACTATCAAGGCTCTTCATGGTTCACAAATCAACTGTCTTCAAGGAATGTCCTATAGGTGAAATAAAGTAAGGGCAGGCATGGATATGAGAATCAAGGTACTTAAAGAGAGACCTTTTTATCCTCAATTCTTCTTGGAGATAGGCCTCAAATTGAGCATCTATGTAATCAGCTATCAGCTGTTAGTTCTATTCTTTATTTATCTGGCCACCAAATCCCACACTATTGACAATGGTTAGTTTTAACCAAACACTGCTTTCTTGGAGTTCATATGTCTGTGCTTTAAGTCTTATATTTGGGTGAAATTGTGAAGATTCAAGATCATCAAATTTCGTGTTAAACAATGTGTCAATCAGAGTTGATTTTCCAATTTCAGTTTCCCCCCCACAAAGAATGTTGAAGCAAAACCCTTGTGGAATGGACCTGTTGACTAACTGATCAGGCAAACTTTCAAAACTAACATGGCCAGTAATATTTAAACAATGAGGACTATCATCTAATTTTTCTTCTTTGCCTGGTTGTGAGGTGGAACATATTTTCATCACCCCAAGAGACTGACAGACCATGTGCCATGCCACATCAGAGGAAGTCATGGTCTCTGGGGATGTCCTGCATCTGACCTGGATCTGGGATCCGTGATAAGAGAAAGCCAGAGCTGCAATTTCTGTGCCCTCCAACCTCCAAGGGTGCAGGGGAAGCCCCAGAGCAGAGTAAGGAGGAGGAGATGAAATGGGAGGAACCGAAGTCTTCCCAACTACATCCTAAGGGCTCCCAGTGGCTAGAATTTAACTGGTGGTACCCTGTGCCTATATTTCTGTAAGCACATATACACACACTTGTGTTATATGACTTTATATCCCCTGCTAAACTTGGTTTTGTTTTCTTCTTTATATTTAATATATTATTTTCAACAGAAATGAACCATTATTATTTAAAAGGTAAAGTACTAGAATCTGGAAATATAAAAAGCGTGTATGTGTGTTTATTGAAAAAAAAAACAAAACAAAACCAAGAAGTTCAGAAGAGGCTATAAAATTGTATAATACACGCAGCACACACACAAATACATATGATGTTTTATTTATTCACAATTTTTTGCTCCTTTTTTGTATCTTTCATACTTCTCTTAAATTTACCTATTCATCTTCCCAACCCCAAACAGAAATTTTTCCTTGTGAGAAATAAGATTTACCATGTAAACAAATCAGCCCATTGACTATGTCTAAAAATACATCTTATTGGGACTTTAGTCCATTGTCTCTCTTCCAAGAAGTGGCAGACATGCTTTATCATCAGTCTTTTGAAGTCATAATGGGTCACTGCATCAATTAGAGTTCTGAAGTCTTTCAATGTTGTTTTTCTTTACATTATTGTGGTCATTTAAGTTGTTCTGGTTCTGCTCATTTTATTCAGTATCAGCTCATGTAAATCCTGATAAGTTTCACTGAAACCTTCATATTTATCATTTTTTTTACAGAATAATAATTTTGTTCAATTCCCCAATTGATGGTTACCAAGTTTGTTTCTAATCTTTTACTATAACAACAACAAAAATGCTTCTATAAATATTTTATACAGATGAGACCTTTTCCACTCTCTTTGACCACTTTGTGCACATGTCTAGGAAGGAAATTTATGGGTTAAAAGGTATTTACAGTTTATTGACTATAGTTAACATGGAATATAGTTCTAAATTGTTTTGCAGAATGGTGAAATCAACTCACAGTTTCAGAAAAAAGTGTTTTGTATGACTGTTCTCCTGATAAAACATTTTCAGGTTTTATCTTTGGTCATCTTTGTACAAAGGTATGAAGTGAAAGCTAATTATCTTAATTTGAGATAAAAGATATATGGGTGATCTTGCAATTATCCACAAATGTTTAATTTCCATAGTCACAAAATTCTCAAATTATTTTATTTGAACATAATCATTTATCAATCCATCTTTCCCTATACTTTATGACCTTTAACCTAGTACTTAATTTTTAAAATGGCCTCTATTCTTTCCAACCCTCAATTATTTCCTATTACATTACTCTTAAACTAGCTATACTCTTCTTTCCATTATCTCCACTCCTCAATTTTTTAATGTCTTCTTTGATTTTTAAAATTTCTATTTTTGTATTTGTTAGGGTTTTTTGATTTGTTTATCTAGATTTTCTTTTTGTTTGTTTTTTATTTGCATGACCTATTCATTGATCATTTCACAGAGACATAGGACTGTTTTGATTATATCCCAGAAGTTTTACTCTATTTTCCTCATTTTCTCGGAAAAAATTATCTTTTTTTTTGTTATTTTGCCCATGCATTTTTTGGATGATATTATTTGGTGAAAATCATCTAGCATGGTTTAAGTCTCCATACCTTTCTGGTCATCATTTTTTGGACATTCTTCTTTGGACACACTCTTCAACTGTGGTTGCCAAAAGTGATACAGTTCTCCAAATGTGTTCTGTTCAAGATGGAGTCTGGCAGAACTAAAAACTTCCTTGTTCTGGACATTGCTTCTATTAATGCAGTTCAAGATCATATTCACCTAAGTGGCTGATACTTCATCCAAATAACTCATCTTGAGTTCGCCATCCTCTAAAACTCAAAGGTCTTTTTCATATGAATTATTGTTTAGCTATATCTCTTCCTTGCTCTCCCTTTGTATATAATTTTCTTGTTTCTTAAATGTAAGATTTTGTTATCGTTCTTATTACATAATAATCATTTATACTCATATACATAATATAATCATTCATATTGCTAGATTTAGCCCATATTTCATGAAATAAACTGTTAGGAGTAATGATCCTACCAATGATTTTTTACAAATTTTAAGCTTTTGTTAAAGTGAACTAGTGTTATTTTTTGGCATCTTTCAAGAATTTTTAGATTGCATTTGTGTCAAAGAAGATATAAACAAAATTGCTTCAGTAAGGAGTTGAAATAGGGAAAGGAAGAGAGTATGGCTGGTATGGGGGGGATAGAGTGAATTGAGGATTGGGGGGAATAGAGGCCATTTTAAAAATGAAGTACAAGGTTAGGGATCATAAGTTATAGGGATAGATGGATGGATAAAAGATTATGGATGTTCTACCATCTAACACAATGGATGTCTCTCCTAGTTAAACACTTCTTCCTCTTTTGTATAGTCTATTAATTACGGCCCTATCTACCCCACACAGTGGTAATGTCTCCTTTTCAATCTTTTGTTTTCCCAACCTGAGTGAAAACCTTTTAGCATTTTGCGGCATTGTGATATATAGTGGAGGATTTGCCAGGAGACCCTTAATCAATTGAGTCTCCTAATCCACTTGATGAAATGATAGGGTTTCAGATTTTAATCAGTCACATACAGAATTTGTAAGGGAGTGTAGTTAAAAAAACCCCCACAAAACTCTGCAGCTGGACAAAGTAAATTCTCTGCTACTCTGAAGCCATTAAAGAAGTGGAGAACTCTTTTTGCACATGATTTCCCCAGTCAGCACCCTGAGAAAGCAGTTCACTTTTTCTGTGATGAGTAGTTTCCTTAAGCTGCAGAACTGAGAGCCCCTTATACCTGTTCTGGGACTTAAAGGAGTTTATTTCTCTCAAGGCCGTTCAGCTTTTCCCCAGTTACCTCCTGTATTAGTTAGAGATTCTGCTGGTCCAGTAAGTTCCTGGAAAGCCATTACTCTTCTAACAACAAAGAGTATGCCAAACTTGCCATTCACCTTCTTGTTTCTCCTCAAATCAGGGGAAGGTGGTAAAGTCCAATGCGTATAACCCCCCTGAGAAATTTCCCCTCTCTCAGACTGTAGATGGCACAATCCTCCCTTTCTCAAGTCAATTAGGGCTCAGAAAGGCAAGGCCTTCCTTCTAATCATCATGATTCAAAAACAAAAACAAAATAAACAGAAAACAAAACAACAAAACAAAAGCAAAAACAAACAAACAAGCAACAAAAACCATCTGCATATCCTGTTTCTAGCTTTGATCAACTCCTCTCAGGTCTTTTATTCTTTCTACTATAAGCATCCCATAGAGTCAACTCCTGTGCCTTCTGGCCGTGACTATTAATATTCTTCACTTCTTCTCCTCTATTCATCTGGTTATCCTCTAACCTTCCCCTTTTGGCTTCTTTTGCCTCAAATCAGAACCTCTTAGAAAGCAGTGTTGTTGTTTTAGTCGTTTCAGTAGTGTGACTCTTTGTGACCCCATTTGGGGTTTTCTTCACAAAGGTAATGGAATGGTTTGCCATTTCCTTCTTCAGCTCATTTTACAGATGAGGAAACTGAGGCAAACAGGGTTAAGTGACTTGCCCAGGATCACACAGCTAAAGTGTCTGAGGCCAGATTTGAACTCAGGAAGATGAGTCCACCTGACTCCAGGCCTGGCATTCTATCTATTGTGCCACTTAGCTTCCTCTCCTAAGCAGAGACCTATCCCTAAAATGACATGAAAGTAAAAAATTCTGCCTCTCTTTGGTATGATCCCAGTCATCCTTCTTATAATCTTCCCATATTCTCCAAAATATTATTTAATTTAAAGTTTATTAGATATGTCCTTCAAAATTCTGAAAATAGTCATGTGAAAATGAATTGATTTTCCACAACACTGTGCTGTCATTCATTTTTTCAGTCAGCCTGTTTTCAAACAAGACCTCAGTGCATTTATCTAAGGAACTAAGGTCTTTCTCAGATCTTCAGAACAGTCTGTAGCTCTTTTCAGTATTTATTTGACAGACTATATTTCTTCTTCTTCTTCTTCTTCTTCTTCTTCTTCTTCTTCTTCTTCTT
>NW_020940355.1:29208811-29223670 GCF_900497805.2 Vombatus ursinus
TTCTTCTTCTTCTTCTTCTTCTTCTTCTTCTTCTTCTTCTTCTTCTTCTTCTTCTTCTTCTTCTTCCTCCTCCTCCTTCTTCTTCTAACATTTAGGGTTCAATGTCTTGCCCAGGGTCACACAATTACTAAATGTCAAGTGTCTGAGGTCACATTTGAACTCAGGTCCTCCTGACTCTAGGGCCTGTGCTCTATGCACTGTGCCACCTAGCTGCTCCCAGACTGTATTTCTTCCTAAGGTGAATTTTTTTTTATCAGTTTTCTTTACATACATGTTATTTCCACTACCTCCACCTTTCAGGAAACAAAATGTCCACATATGAAAGGGGCAGTACCTTAGCTAATATTGATAAAATGCTTTAAAGTTTGTCAAGAGCTTTTCATATACTATCTCATTTAAACCTCACAACAATTCCAGGAAGTATCAAAAGAATTATTATTCCTATTATTACAGATAAGTAAACTGAGGCTTAGAGCAATTACTTGACTTGACTGTTGTCACAGTTAGTAAATATCTGAGGCAAGTATCAAAACAAGGGCTTCCTGACTCCAAGTTTAGAATTCATTCTGTTACACCATACTGTCTTTATGAAATGTGGTGGCATTTTAATAGGATTTGGATAGAATACTGTAATTATTCTAATACAGAACAATTCCCACTAGTACTACTACAATTGTAATGAGGACAACGATGACAAATGCAGTGACAATGATGGTGATGGCACCAGCTACCACTATTACTATGAACTTTCCATTAGTATTTTAGGAACATTTAGTTAAATGTACTTTTTAACAAGTAATCACAATTTGTACTCATTCATCAATGATGGTACTTTACAATTAACTTTTGAAGAGATTGCCCTCAAATTGTACTGATGATTCAGAAAGTCATAGCCCATTAGTTTTCTTTTGTGTCTTTTATAATACATCCTGTGCTGTTCTCCCTTTCTTTAAAAAGCAAAATAAAACATAAATTTAGGATATTTACTGTATTTACATATTCCTAGATTTATATATTCCAAGTACACTTTTTTAGACTTCTTGAACAAAACTCCCACTGATTTAATTTTTCAGTGTAAATATCTCTGCTTGAAGTTTACTTGGAAGAGGATTATAGACTTAGGACAGTGTGCATGGTATTTTTTAACTCAAATTATTCTTATTAAATGTATACCTTTTCATATTGCTATGTATTCTGCTAAGCTTGGCTTGCAAGTTATAACCTATGCTTCATGGCTGGGTTAACATCACTTTCAAAGTCTTAACCCCAGAATTTTCAAACCTGTAGAATCATAGAGTTAAACTATATTAGGGCCGAACTATAGACAATAACTCATATTCATTATAGTTGCAAGGCTCAAATTAGATAATCACTGTAAAGCACCTTCCAAAATTTAAAGTGCTATATAAATGTCAAGTAGTAGTAGTACTAGTAGTAGCAGTAGCAGTAGTAGCAGCTAAAGCAGCAGCAACAGTAGTAGAGCAAGTTAAGTCTTGCTAGGGACTTTTCTGACAGTAACCCTGTGGAGGAGATAGAACAAGTATTATCATACCTGTAATACCTAGATGGAGAAACAAAAGAGGGTCAGTGATTTACTTAGAGTAGGGTTTGAAGTAAAAACAGAATATAGATCTCTTTACTTGTAGTCCAGCACCCTCTCTCCCTGCAGAAACCTTTATGTGTTAGAGATGAGGAAATTAAGAGGAAGATAGGTCAAGGAACTTGTTGGTCTCTGAGATAGTTACTGGCAGAGCTAAAATTAAAACCCAGCTCTCCTTGACCCAGTTCTTTGCTCCTCCTATAACACCAAGTTGTTTGCCTGTTTGTTATCCATATAAAAAATCTTGGTTTATTTATTTAGTTTTTTTAGTTTAACAGCAACCTCAAGAAAATAACAACTCTTTTTAAAATTAAATTTCTTAATTATTTTAAGACGAGAAGATGACAGCCTCTGGGATACTTCAGGAAGATAGTTTACTCTTTATTATACTAATTGTTGCATTATTAGTATTCATATTAATGAAGAAGTATACATTATTTGAAAGTTTTCTTTTTAATAGTGGATGCATTTAATGAGTCTTTCCAATGGAAATATTTTTATATATATTTTCCAAATGTAGATCAACAGAAAGCTCTCTATCATGAAATGAAGAGCGTTTGCCTTATAATTTGTGAGATGATTGGCATTTTTATCATTTCCTGAGTTATGGGAGCATAGGAAGGAAGGAAGAAAGCATTTATTAAATATCTATTATGTACCAGGTACTATGTTAAGAGCTTTACAAATATCTCATTTTATCCTCACAACAACACTTAGAGAAAGATACTATTATCAATCCCGTTTTACAGATGAGGAAACTGTGGCAGGCAGAGGGTAAGTGACTTGCCTAGGGTCACACAGTTGGAAAGTTTCTGATGTTAGATTTGAACTCTCTTCTTTCTGGCTTCAGGCCCAAAGCTCTATCCACTGTGCCACCTAGTCAATTCTAGGGGATAGATGATGTGGCCTGCTGTCTCCAGAAATGCCCAATGTTCTTAAGGAACTGCAGAAGTCTTATAAACTTGACCTACAAAAAAACAAGCCAGTAACAATCCTTACTAAAAATATTATCTAATTTCACTGAAGATTATTCCTAATGGAAAGTTTTCGAATGCCAAATTCGTATGGAGAAAAAATACATGCACAATAGTTGAAAAAGTGGAATATGAAATATTATAAAGTAAGGACTATTTTTTCCACTTGGTAATATAATGTTAAATGATGTTGGCATCAGGATTTGGCTGCAGCTGGACTGCATTTTACTTTGTACATCTGGCAAGCTCACCAACATTGACAGCTGGCATTGAAGAGATCAATTCTCTGATGGCTAACAAATATTTCGATGTATTTTTGGATAAGTTTATTATAGTTGAAATTGAAAGACTGAAACATGAGGGTTAATAAAATGATCTTTATTAACACACATATTTCCATATCCCTGCATGACAGTGGGGTCAAGGCCATCAAAAATGTAAAATCGATAAATAGTTACTGATTGCTTATTATGGTCAAGATGTTGCCCTCGATGCTATGGAAACTGTTAAAGAATATAACGCAATTTATGTTAGCATGGACCTTGTAATCTTGTTGGAGAGATAAGATGTAGATACTTTGAGGGATTTGTTGTCTCACTTGGATCCAGATGATATCCCTGAATGGTTTTTCATCCTGACTGATTGCTATCCATCATGGCTTTCCATAAATTCTACATACGAGGATCCAACCAATATGTTGGCACTCTTACTTTGGTTCTTTACATGTCTTAGCAGTATAAATGTGGTATTTGGACTGATCCCATTTCATTTTTTAAAAATTGGTGACTTTTATTTTTATAACTTAATAATTTCCTGATATTCACCTCTACCTCTGCCCTTAAATTAAGCCTCTCTTTGTGGAAAAAAAGAGATAATCATGCAAAACCAATGGATATAAGGAGCATATGTGAGCACTTCTCTGTCCATTCAAAAGCAAAGGTATTCTCTGGCCCAGTATTGGTCATTATAATTGAATTGTGTCCATCTTTATCTTGTTCTTTTTATTTACATTAATACCCTCAATATGTGCGCCATTTTCCTTTTTTTTTGTTTACTTCAACCTACATTACTTCATACATTTTCCCACTTTTCTCTGAATTATTCATATTTTTTAAAGTTCACAATAATATTAGATTACATTTAGGCACCATGGTTTGCTCAAACATTCATTCTTCAGTTGATGAGCACTCATTTTGTTACCATGTTTTTTTCTATTACAAACAGTATTGAGGTGAGTATATTGTACTATGTGGGACACTTCTTTTTCCTTTATTAACCTTAGAGGAACAAAGTGGAATAGCCAGATTAGAATTTGTGGATAAAATGATGAATAGTTTGGTGAATTTCTTTATATAATTCCAAAGTGTTTTCCAGAATGTTTGGATCTATTCACAGTTCTGTCAAATGGTGCATGAGCATGCCTGTCTTTCCTCAGTCCTTTAAACGTCAAATATTTTTTTTTTAGGCAATTGGGGTTAAGTGACTTGCCTAGGGTCACACAGCTAGTAAATATCAAGTGTTTGGTCTGAGGCCAGATTTGAACTCAGGTCCTCCTGACTTCAGGGCCAGTGCTCTATCCACTGCACCACCTAGCTGCCCCAAATGTCAAATATTTTCAGTATTTTATAATCTTTATCACATTATTAACTTAGCTAGTATTATCAATTTTATTATATTAGTGTGACCTAACAACTAGTAATCCATATACTTTGAATTATATAACTTGTTTATTTACTTAAGGGAAATTTTACTCTATTTATATGAGTTTAGAATTACCTTACCTTTAGAATTTACCCAGATATTTCACGTGCTTTGTATTTATGTTGAATGAAATGTCTCCTTATTCCTTTCCTTTCTGTTTTTTTAAATATAGAAATGGTGATAATTTTAGTGAATTTATGAGTATATTCCCTATTTTACTAAAACTAATTGCATTAATTACTTTCTTTGCTGATTCTCTGTGACTTTCAAAGTAAAAACTCATATTGTATGCAAATAGCAGTAATTTAATATTACTTTTCCCAAATGTATGCCTTTCATTTTTTTGGAGTGGTAGTGGTATTACTACTATTGGTAGCATTTCTAGAAATGTTACATAATAGCAAGTAGGTGGGATATCCTTCTGTCACATGTATATTTATTGAGAAAGTTCCTAGTTTTTCTAAAACAGGAAGAATTCTTGCTTTTGGGTTAAGACAGGGAACACACTTTCTGGGACTACTTCCCAAATTCCCACACACATTGGCAGACTGGGTCCTCAGAGGGAGTTAAGGTTTTATTACTCAGTAAGGAGTCAGTGAATTTAGAGAAATGTTGTTTCTGAGCCCCCATCCAGGGTGTTCTCTATTGCTTATCATCCAGAGTTAATTAGCTTTTCATAAGGAAATTAATTCAAGGCTCCTGGTTATTGGGAATCTTTTTTTGTCCCCTTTGTGATTTCCTCATGAAATTTACCTCAGGTGTAGCTCTTAGATGGACTTTAAGGGTCTGTGCTCTTATGGAGTCTTTAAGTTGTCTTTCCTCAGTGTGCATAGTTTATCCTCAACTCTGGAGATTCTGCTCCTGGTTCCAGTAGACACCATTAATGATGTTCCAATGATAGGAACTCCAGATATTAGCAAATATTGGAAATTCACAAGTTTATTGGAAATTCACAAATTGTTGGTCAATGGGGTAGGAGAGGGAAGGGGAGAGAAAATTTCTCTTTTCTGAGGACAATTTGCTATCAAGAGTCTTTTGTTCTAGGTTTCTTTGTGTTCAACTGGCCTGCTGTCAAAAAGCTCAATTTGAAATGACTTTCTATGTTATAGAGAGATCTAAAGGTATATCTGATACTTTTAGTTAATGTAAGATATTTACTGTGTGACCTCATCTTTCTTTATCCAATGAGCAAAGCACTTCATTCCTCCCCAATTGATTAAAGAATTATTTGCAATACGTTACACATTCAATTGATTCACTCAAGATACAATAAGCTAAAACTTGATAAATGATCTGAATATTAAAAATTATATCATGAAAATCAGAAGATAACTATATCAGGTAGGTTTCACAACTTTGACTGAATTATTTTTAAAAATAAATTTCTATTGATATCTTTTGTTTTCACATTGCCCAAATTTTCCCCATAGCAATCCTCTAGTTCCCCTACAGAGGAGCTTGTATAACTAAGATGATTTTTAAAAGAAAAAAAAAGGAGGAGAAAAAAATAATTACCAAAATCAATCAACACAACAAAAAATATGAAAATATATGCAAAGGTCCATACCAAAGGACGTCTCCCTTCCCTCCCGCAGGGGAGTGGGGTATCTTCATTTATCTCTTCTTTGGGCCTATGCTTGTTCTTTGTAATTTTATAACATTCACCTTTCATCCTTTTGTGATTATTGATCTTTCTATTTACATTGCTGTAGACACCATGTATATTGATTTCTTCACTGTATCAGTTTGTAGAAGTCTTTCCTTGCTTCTCTTCATTCATCATATTTATCATTTCCTATGGCAAAATAATATTTCATTATGTCCTTATGCCAAAATCCCTTTAGCCATAGATTTACAATGGGCATTTTTGTTGTCTTTTGCTACCACAAAAGTGCTGCTCTAAACACTTTGGTATATATGGAGACCTTCCTAAGCT
Organism: Vombatus ursinus; assembly: GCF_900497805.2. NCBI lineage: Eukaryota > Metazoa > Chordata > Mammalia > Diprotodontia > Vombatidae > Vombatus > Vombatus ursinus. Next base: position 29,215,023 of record NW_020940355.1, read on the forward strand.
TATACCTCCTTGGCATATATGCCTGGCAAATGAATTTTTGGATCAGTTCACATGGACTGTCAGGAATCCCATGCCGAGACCACCCATCTCTTTTTGCTTATTTTTACCCCATTAGGAGACAGCCTGTTTTCCAGAGCTAAGGCCTAGCAAGAAAGCTGTGCCCTGAGTTTGGCATAACAATAATCCTTTGTGCTCACCCTTAGATGAACTCAGCCACAGCAAAATCCCAGAGTTGTTTCACATCAGCACCAGAGGGTCCCTAAGCTTGGACAAGCACCTGTAGTTACCCACATACTGGTGAAGAAGCTCTGCTATGAATCGAATTTGTCATATTGTTGCTGTTATCCCTCATTGTTGGGGCCACAGGTCATTGGATAGCAATTGGTATATGTATTGAGATTTGTCCACAATAAAGCAGGTTTCCTACTAGAGGAGGCTCTGGAGCATGTGTCTAGTTTCCCTTCTCCAACAGAATAAGGAAAGCCTTTTGCTTATGACTACTGTTAACTCTTTGTTTTTATTTTATTTTTCAGAGTTAACTGTGATTGTGATAATCTGTGGGAGCTCTTCAGCATTTTTAGAGTTAACTGTCATTGTATAACCTCTGTGACTCTTTGGTCATTTGTTTTCAGGGCTGACAATTCCAAATTGATTTTTAAAATGGTTGGGCTTATTCACAGTTTTACAAACAACCCACTATTGTGCTTATTTCTCCACAATTTTTTCAACATTGACTTTTTCCATCCTTTGCCATCTTTGCTAATTTTCTGGAATTAGATGAATTGTTTTAATTCATATTTCTCTTAATATTAGTGATTTGGAACATTTATTTGATTGTAAATAGTTCACAATTTTTTTGATAACTATTCATTTTCTTTAACCATTTATTTAGTGGGGAATGGCTTTAGAAACATATAAATTCTGCCTAATAGCTTTTGATAATTTTCTTGAAAAATTTCTTCTAAGATGTGAGCTATTCTTGATTTAAAAAAATTTGATAGTTTTATTTTCTTCTTCCTTGTTTTTATCAGGTTGTTGTTGTTGAGTTATTTTTAGTCATATCTGACTTTTTGTGACCCCATTTGGGTTTTCTTGGCAAAAATACTAGAGTGGTCTGCCATTTTCTTTCCTCCAGATGAGGAAACTGAGGCAAACAGAGCTGTGTGACTCTGCCTATAGTCACACAGCTAGTAAGTATTTGAGGTCCAATTTGAGCTCAGGAAGATAAGTCTTCCTGACTATAGGTCTAGTGCCTTACACACTGTATCCACTGCACTACCTAGCTGCCCTTTTATCAGATTGGCTAGTTTTATAAATTTAATTAGTTTTTTCAAAGCACAGGTTTTTTCCCCTTTCTATATTATTTTTGTTTTCCAGTTTATCTATTTTTCCTACTTTTAAAGATTTTGTCTTTTTTCCTTATTTGGGGTTTATTAGTTTCTTGACTTTCATTTTTAAATATTACTTGTTCTATTAATTAAGCTGTTTTTCAAAAAAATGAACTTTCCCCCATCCCAGTGTATATTAGTGCATTTCTAAATCTCACTCAATTCTCCTTTGCACTTATTTTATTTTATTAATTTGTTTTCTACTTGTTTGTTTATTTATGGAATCTTATTTTTTAATTTTTAATAGTATTTTATCTTTTCCCCAATTTTATATCACAACAACTTTTAACATTCATTTTTTACAAGATTTTGAGTTCCAGAGATTTTTCTGCCTCCCTCCCTTTCTTCCCCTCTTCTTAACATGGTAGACAATTTGATATAGGTTATATATGTGCAATTATGTAGGACATATTTCCATATTAGTCACAGTTATGAAAGAAGAAACAGATCAAAAGGAAAAAAAAACCAAAAAAATAAAGTGAAAAAAGTATGCTTCAATTTACATTCAGAATTCATCAGTTCTTTGTCTGGATGTGGATAAAATTTTCCATCATGGGTCTTTTGTACTTTTGTACTTGTCTTGCTGAGAAGAACTGAGTCATTCATAGTTGATCATCATATAAGTTTACTGATACTATATACAATGTTTTCCTCCTTCTGTTTATCTCACTTTGAATCAGTTTGTAGAAGGTTTTTTTCTGAAATCTGCCTGTTTATCATTTCTCATTGTACAATAGTATTCCATCACATTCATATACTACAGTTGTTCAGCCATTCTGCAATTGATAGGCATTCCCTCAGTTTCCAATATTTTGCCACCACAAAAAGGGCTGCTATAAATATTTTTGAATGTGTAGGGCCTTTTCTCTTTTTTATTGGGACACAGACCTGGTGGTGGTATTGCTGGATCAACAAGTTTACACAGTTTGGTTGCCCTTTGGCCATAGTTCCAAATTGCTTTACAGAGTGGTTGAATCAGTTCACAACTCTACCAACAATGCATTAGTGTCCCAATTTTTCCCACATCCTCTCCAACATTTATCATTTCCCTTTTTTTTTGTCATATTAGCCAATCTTATAGCTATAAGGTAATACCTTAGAGCTGTTTTAATTTGCATGTCTCCAATCTAAAGTGATTTAGAATATTTCTTCGTATGCCAATAGATTTAATTTCTTCATCTGAAAGCTGTCTGTTCATATCCTTTGATCACTTATCAATTGAGGTTTAATATGCTCCCTATTCAAGTAGTTTACTACTCTGTTATTCTCCAAATGAAAATATTCCTTCACTTTTAAGACTTATAAAATTTAGTCTTGGATTATTGATTCATTTCTTCTACTTTTCTTTTCCTGAATCTTTGATTTCCCCTTAAATCTTTAATCCCTTAAAGCCTGTCATTTTCAGATGATACCTTTTTTTTTCTTTTGAACTGGAAATTCCTTTTCTTTAAGCAGTAAACATATCAAACAATTAATTTCATCATTTATTCTTTTTTTGATAATAATACTTTTAAAAAAAATCTTTGTTGGGTTTCTCTTTTTTGGATTGTTTTGTTTGTAATCCAAATCCTCCAATCACCTTTGGTAACTTTTGCTTGAAGATCCATGTTGAAGTCTTTTGTTGAAGGTCTATATTTTTTCCTTTAACATTTTTTCCTTTTTTATTATTATTATAACCTTGACAAATACCAATAAGCATGAACATATACTTCAAGAACAGAAAATTGGACTTGTATATGAAATCATAAATCTTTATCATGCAAAGGTATTTTTGTATGTCATTTTCTGGGTATATTAAAACTTAACATTGTAGTTCCAACAGAGCTTTGCCCTGTCTCTTTTTACATTTTCTTTTGCTTTTTTAAAATGATTCATTAATGTTCTTTCTTTTTCTTATTTTCAATATCATTATCTCTATCCAGTACATATCCTAATTCTCCCTATTCCCATTCCATCAAAAGTTCTTCCTTGTAACAAATAGTAATGCAAAACAAACCAGCACATTCACCATGTCTGAGAACATGTGTCTCATGAAGATCCATATTTTTTCACTGATAATTACATTTAACTTTCCAGGATATGTCACTTTGGGTTTCATTTTAAGCTCCTTTAGTTGTGGGAGTAATCATATTCCATTTTTTTCTCTCTAATGTCTCATGATTATAGAATTACGTAGAGTAATTTGAATTGATGTTCTTTCATAATTTGAGGTTTTTGTCCTCTCTGCTTATAAGATTTGTTGTTTGTCAGAAATTTCTAAATTTAACCACTTCATGCCTTGAAGTGTCAAAAAGAAGACTTCTCCTCTGGCTTTCAGGCTGCGAATTATTTGTTGTGTATTCAGAGTTATTTACTCTGCTGTTTGATTTATTTATGCATTAAGAACTCTGGTTTCTCTCAATTTCCACTCTAATATCTTCTTTTTAAAGTTTTATTTCTCTTTTGGACCATTTTGGAGTTTCTTGCCGTCGTTGCATAATGTTAGGGGAATTGGCACAATTTATCTATGTTTCCTTTTTTCATTGAGGATTTCTGGTTCATTTTCCTTTAAAGCATAATATTATTTCATTATGTTGTGCTATTTAATTTTTTTAAATTTCCTTCTGCCTTTAATATTTTCTCTGTAGTTATTATAATTAGGCACTGGTTTTGTCTCCAGCCTTTCCTTTCTTGGACCTTTTGTATTTTGGCAGTTTTCATCTCTTGGACATTTTATCTTTGAGCATTTTTCTTATATTTCCAGTAACTTTGTCTGGCTTTTCCCACTCAAAGTGTGATCTCTTTCCCTTCTGTTGCTGTGGGACTCACATTTTCTTCTACATGTGTCCACCAAGGCCAGGAGGTATCAGCATCTTTGAAGTAGAGGAGAGACCATTTGGATCCCTACTGTGATCAGATCATACCAGGAAAGGAGTGGCCATAGCTAGATTCCTAATCCTTTTTCCATGGAGCATAGAAGCTCCTGCCCCTCAAACTGACTCTGCATTATTGCTTTCTCTCTCCTGCCCTCATAGAAGAAACTCCTCTATATAACATGACTGCTTAGGATCAATATTTTTTGCCTCCTATGAGATGTGTATGTATGTGTATATATATATATATACACATATGCAAACATAACTAGGTAGGCCTACATAAACTTTCCCATAGTCCTTTGCTCTCATAATTGATGATCTCATGAAAGGTGGCCCACAAAGGTAGCATCAAAAATTAGCAAATATTTTAAAGGGTACTTATAGCTTTTACTGTAGTTTTGAGGAAATACCCCCAAAAGATTCCATATCCCCATTTTTTTTAATAAAAAGGATAAAGTGTTTGCATAAGGTTATGCTGCACAGGCAAAGGAGAAAGAATCCAATAAAAGAATAAGTATGGGAATAGAGAAGACTGGAGTTCATCTTTGAAGGAGGATATTGAAGCAAAAAAACCCTGTTCTCCCCCAAAGAGTAACATCAAATAATCATCTGCCCCAAAAGATCAAGAAATAATAAAACAAAATATAAATAATGAAAAAATAGAAGAGAATGTAAAACATCTTATAAGAAAAACAACTGATATGGAGATCAGATCAAAAAGAAAAAAAAAACATAAGACTAGTTGGACTACCTGAAAGCTATGATCAAAGAAAGAATCTTGAAATAATAGTACAAGAAATAATTAAAGAAAGTTGTCTTGAAGCATTAGAACAAGAAGGGAAAGTAGAAATAGAAAAAATCCACTGATGACCACCTGTCAGAGATCTTATGAGGAAAACACAGGAATATTATAGTCAAATTCTGAAACCCCCAGCTCAAGGAATAAATATTACAAGAAACAAGAAAAAAGCAATGTAAATATGGCAGCGCCGCAATTAGAATCACACAAGAACTAGCAGTAGTGACACTAAAAGACTGCAGGTCTTGGAACTCTGTATGTCAAAGAGCAAAAGAATTGAGGTTCCAACAAAAAATATCATACCCAGCAAAGCCAAGCATAATTCTGAATGAAAAAAGGACATTTAATTCATACACATGGAAGGGTAAGATATTGATTTGACTGTAACAAAGAGTACATGAAGAAAAGCAGTGTGCAACAAGCCTGGAAAGGTAGAGTAAGGCCAGGTTGTGAAGATCTTTATAGCCAAATGGAGAAAATTCGGTCAATCAAGTATTCATTAATTGCCTACTATGGGCCAAGTACTATGCTATTGCAAAGAATGAAACAATTGTGTTTAACACTAGAGGAAAAAGGGAGCCACTAAAGTCTTTGAGCAGAGCAGTGACATGGTCAGAGTTGTGCTTTATACTATCAATTTGGCATCTGTACGGAGGATGAATTGGACAAGAAATTTAAGGCAGGAAGACTAATTAGGTGGCTTCTGAGATAGTCCAGATGAGAGGAGATGAAATAAATTGCTGATTATGTGAGTGGAGAAAAAGTTATAGATTTGAGATGATATCATGGAGGTAGAATCAACAAGAATTGGCAACTGATTAGTTGTGATGGGTTAGGGTAAGGGAAAAGTTAAGGATGACTCTGAAATTGTGAATTGTAGAGATTGGATGTATAGGGATGCCCTCAATAGAAACTGAGAAATTAGAAAGTAGGGAGGGATTGGGAGGAAGAATGAGATCTGGGCTAGGCATGTTGAATTTTCCATGCTTAAAAGACATTTCGTTGGAAATGTCTAGAAGGTACTTGGTGATACAGAACTAGACCTTATCCATAGTGATTGCAAGGTCTTCTTACTACATGAGAAAATCATCATGAGATGATTTGTTTATCCTAACTAAATTCTCATGTGTTAAAATTAAACATGTGGTGGTTCATTATTCTTCAAAATTTAAAAGTACCTTTTAGGACATTTAAATTTTTTTAAGGGCACGAGGAAACAAAGTATAGTCGATTGAGTGCTTCACTTGGATTTAGGAACATCTGGATTTGTAATCTGCCTTTGATACTTTCTACTTGTGTTACCTCGGACACAATACTTAACCCTCTGAATCTCAATTTCTACATCGGTAAAATGGTCAAAATAATACCTATGGCATCTATAGTAGTGAAGGTTAGATGAGATGGTGTATCTCTAAAGTACTTTGCAAAGTTATACAGGTGTCAGAAATTACTATGCTTGTTAAAGAAATGATTGATTTCACTAATGTTCAAGCCTAATTTCCAATTGTCACAATGTCTGATGGAAGTCATTAAAAAATTTCACAGGTAATCATGGATTTCCATAAACCATGCAATTTCTTCTTTTGTTCATCACCCAAGAAATATAGCATCATTTTTCTCAAGACTTTAAGGAGATGTATCTGAAAGCAAACATGAGGTCATGGAATATTTACTACTATTTGAAAATAAATTAGAAAAGGGAGAGTGAGAATTTTTCTGTGCTATGTATATAAAATCTTTTTTTACTGCTACCCATTATAAAAGTAGTAAAGTAGAGATGTTTATTGTCATACATTAAATCTGTTTGCTGATGCCCTTTTAATAAAACTATAAAAGTAAGAGAACCTTATGTATACGCATTAAATCAGTTTAATTCCTATTTTAGGAAGAAGCATACAATACACTTAAAATTCAAAATAGTATTTTGCATTCTAAATTATGGAATTTCATCATAGAATGTTACAATAGGAAGGCACCTTACAGATCATCCATTTAAAATACCTCATTTTAAATTGAGTAATCTGAGACTCCAGGGGATGGAGTCTCATCCTAAGATCACATGGACTATGGTATAACTAGTACTAGAACTAGTAAAATCACAGATTTTCAGTGGTATAAGGCAGAGATATCAGACAGGGCCTGATGACTATATGTAGCCTGTGAAACTCCCATTTGTGGCCCAACAGATTAAAATATAATTTGATAGCATTTTATTTTTCCCCAATTACATGTTAAGACAATATTTAGTATTCATTTTTACAAGACTTTTGAGTTCCAAATTTTTCTCCTCTCCCTCCCCTCTCTTCTTCCTAAAATGGTAGGCAATTTCATATAGGTTATATATGTGCTATTATATAAAACATATTTCCATATTAATCACAGTTGTGAAAGAAGAAAAAGATCAAAAGGAAAACAAAAACCATGAAGAAGAATAAAGTAAGTGAAAAAAGGATACCTTGATCTGCATTCAGAGTCTTTATCTGGGTGTGGATAACATTTTACTTTGTGAGTCCTTTGTACTTCTCTTGGATCATTGTATTGCTGAGAAGAGCTGAGTCATTCATAGTTGATCATCACACAGTGTTGCTGGTACAATGCTGCACAGTGTTTTCCTGGTTCTGCTCATTTCACTTTGCATTAGTTCGTACAAGTTTCTCCAGGTTTTTCTGAAATCTGCCTGTTCATCATTTCTTATTATACAATAGTATGCCATTATAGTCATATACCACAGCTTATTCAGCCATTCCCCAATTGATGGGCATCCCCTCAGTGTCCAATATTTTGCCACCACAAAAAGGGCTGCTATAAATATTTTTTGTGCATGTAGGTCCTTTTCCCTTTTACCTAGTACTAGTATTGCTGGATCAAAGAGTATGCACAGTTTGGTTGCCCTTTGGCCATAGTTCTAAATTGCTTTCTGGAGTGGTTTGATCAGTTCACAACTCCACCAGCAGTGCATTAGTACCCTAGTTTTCCCACATCCTCTCCAACATTTATCATTTTCCTTTTTTGTCACATTGGCCAATCTGATAGGTGTGAGGTACTACCTCTGAATTGTTTTAATTTGCATTTCTCTAATCGAAAGTGATTTAGAGCATTCCTTCATATGACTATAGATAGCTTTGATTTCTTCATCTGAAAACTGCCTGTTCATAACCTTTGACCATTTATCAATTGGGGAATGGCTTGTATTCTTATAAATTTGACTTGATTCTCTATATATTTGAAAAATGAGGCCTTGTATTAGAGATACTTGCTGTAAAGAGTGTTTCCAAGCTTTCTACTTTTCTTCTAATCTTGGTTGCATTGGTTTTGTTTGTGCCAAAGCTTTTTAATTTAATATAATCAAAATTATGTATTTAACATTTTTTAATGCTCTCTATCTCTTGTTTGCTCATGAACCTGTAACTCATTTAACTTCACTAAGAATTTGGATGCTATACCACTTGGTGCATGTATGTTTATTATTTCTATTACTTCATTGTCTATGGTACCTTTAAGTAAGATGTAGTTTCCTTCCTTATCTCTTAATTAGGCCTATTTTTGCTTTTGCTTTGTATGAGATCAGGATTCCTACTTCTTCTTCTTCTTCTTCTTCTTCTTCTT
>NW_020940355.1:29224070-29405579 GCF_900497805.2 Vombatus ursinus
TTTTTTTTTGTGAGATAATTTACCCCATTCTACCTCTCCCTTTCTCCTTCTCCTAGTATAATCCTCTCTCATCCTTTAATTTTATTCTCCAGATATGACCCCTTCATCTTCAACTCATCCTGTGCCCTCTATCTATCTATACGTACATACACATAATTTTTTCCCTCCAATTATACTAATACTGACAAAGGTCTCATGAGTTACAAATATTATCTTTCCATGAAGAAATGTAAACAGTTCAACCTTAATAAGTCTCTTATGATTTCTCTTTCCTGTTTACCTTTTCATGTTCCACTTGAGTCTTGTATTTGAAAGTCAAATTTTCTGTTTAGCTCTGGTCTTTTCATCAAGAATGCTTGAAAGTCTTCTATGTCACTGAATGACCATTTTTTTCACCCCTGAAGGATTATACTCAGTTTTGCTGGGTAAGTGATTCTTGGTTGTAATCCTATCTCCTTTGCCCTCTGGAATATTATATTGCATGCCCTGTGGTCCCTTAATGTAGAAGCTGCTCAATCTTGTATTATCCTGATTGTGTTTCCACAATACCTAAATTGATTCTTCCTGGCTGCTTATAATATTTTCTCCTTGACCTGGGAACTCTGGAATTTGGTTACAATATTCCTAGGAGTTTTCCTTTGGGGATCTCTTTCAGGAGGAGATCAGTGGATTCTTTCAATTTCTATTTTGCCCTCTGGTTTTAAAATATCAGGGCAGTTTTCCTTGATAATTTCTTGAAAGATGATGTTTAGCCTCTTTTTTTGATCATGGCTTTTAGAAAGTCCAATTTAAATTTTCTCTCCTGGACCTATTTTCCAGGTCATTTGTTTTTCCAATGAGATATTTCACATTGTTTTCTAATTTTTCATTCTTTTGGATTTGTTTTACAGTGTCTTGATTTCTTATCAAGTCACTAGCTTCCAATTGCTCTATTCTAATTTTTAAGGAAGTATTTTCTTCAGTAGTCTTTTGGACTTCCTTTTCCATTTGGCCAATTTTGCTTTTTAGGGCATTCTTCTCCTCATTGGCTTTTTGGACCTCTTTTGCCATTTGGGTTAGGCTATTTTTTTAAGGTGTTATTTTCTTCAGTATTTTTTTGGGTCTCCTTTAGCAAGCCGTTGACTTGTTTTTCATGATTTTCTTGTATCACTCTCATTTCTCTTCCCAGTTTTTCCTCTACTTCTCTTATTTGCTTCTCAAAATCCTTTTTTAGCTTTTCCATGGCCTGGGACCAATTCATATTTTTCTTTGGACGTAGGAGCTTTGACTTTGTTGTCTTCTTCTGGTTTTATGTTTTGATCTTCTTTGTCACCAAAGTAAGATAATATAGTCTGACTCTTTTTGCGCTGCTTACTCATGATCCTGGCCAATTCCTTGAGTTTTAAACTCTTTGTTAAGGTAAAAGTCTGCTTCCAATGTGGAGAATGTACTGTCCCAAGCTTCAGGGATTTTGTGCAGCTGTTTTCAGAGATACTTCTAGGGACCTGTAAATTTTCAGTTCTTCCAAGGTGCTATGATAAGGCGGGAGGTGTTTCCTCTCCACTGCCACAACAAGCTGCACCACAACAGCATTCCTCCGTGCCCCAGGATTGCCCCTCAGAACTGTGACCGAGATCCAAGCATGGGCAAAGAGATCCCTGCAATCCCCCTCTGATCAGCCACTGGATTTCCCCTCAGTCTGTGGGCCAGAAGCTCAGGAGGCGGTTGCTGCCCCGGGACAGTTCTTGGGATTTGCGTCTGAGACCTAGCTTCTCTCTTACCACAGTCACAGACTTTTCCCACTGACCTTCCAAGTTGTCTTTGGTGTTCATGCATTGAGAAATCTGGAAACTGCCACAGCTGCCCGTGATTCAGTCCTCTGAGGCCCGCTCCAGGTTTGCTGTGGCCTGCAAGACCATGCTGAACTGTGCTCCTCTCCCCGCCCAGCGATATACCTTTCTGATCAACCATCCAGGTTATCTTGGGCTGGAAATTTGTTTCACTCTGTCTTTTTGTGGGTTCTGCTGCTTTAGAATTTGTTTACAGTCACTTTTTTACAGGTATTTGGAGGAATTTGGGGGAGAACTCAAGCAAGTCACTGCTTTCATTTCACCATCTTGGCTTTGCCCCTCCCAATATGAACTTTCAATGGGTTGTTTTCCTCAGTTAACTCTTGTTCCTCCTTTTCTATTTGGCCAATTCTGCTTTTTAAGCAGTTGTTTTCTTTTTCCAAGCTGTTGACTCTTTTTTCATAATTCTCTTGTGTCACTCTCATTTCTTTTCCCAGTTTTTCTTCTTCTCTTATATGATTTTAAATTCCTTTTTGAGCCTTTCCATAAGTTCTTTCTGGGCTTGAAACCCCTTCCCATTTTTCTTTGGGGTTTTACCCATAGGTGTTTTGACATTATTGTTCTCTTCTGAGTTTGTTTCTTGATCTTCTCTATCACCATAATAACTTTTTACAGTCAGATTGTTTTTCTTTGTGTTCTGCTCATCTTTTTTGGCCTTTTTCCTTTCTTTTAAATTTGAGCTTTGCTCCTGGCTTGGAAGGACACTGTCTCAGGCTCCTTGTGCGAGGGGCTGCAATCCCTGGCTGTTTACCTGGTGCTATACTGTTGTTGTCCTGAGGTTCACAGGGACCCTCTTGTCTGGTGCTATAATGAGGGGATGGGGTAGGGGGTGGCTTGCACTGCTGGAGGCCATAGGAGTCTGGCAGCTTATGTGATGCAGAGCCAGGGTCCTACTGCTGGTGTCTGGCATGTGCTGAGGCCTGTGGGGTGTTTTTATGTTTCCCCATGGCTACACTGAAGCATGTGGCATTCTGGACACTAGAGGATGCCTATTAGCCAGGGGCTATGCTGAAGCACATGGAGTTTCTCATTGCTGGAGTCTGCCTGTTCCTCTGGCTATGCCGAGTTATGTGCGGGCTCCTGGTATTGGCTTTTGCCTGCTGCACTGTACTGCGTGCTCAGGATCTCCTGCTGGTTTGGTGAGGTGGGGCCAGCTGTTGGCTTGCTGGGACACTTCTTGCCCTGGACTGCATTCCCCTCTTACTCAAGTGAGACAAATCTTTCTTTCCAGTCTTCCAAGTTTTGTGGGCTAAAAAATTATTTCACCCCATCTTTTTTGCCCCATTTTTTTTACCCCATAATTCTGTTATTCCAGGATTTGTTTTGGGATGCTAATTTATTTTGTTTGGAAGTGAACATGGGAGAGTTTTGGTGATTTACTGCTTATTCTACCTTCTTGATTCCTGGAAGTCATCATAAAATGTAATTTTAAAATATGTAACAAAACAAATAAAAATGCAATAAGACAGAGATAATGTTACATTTTAAAACAGTCAATATGCAATCCATAGGAATCCTTATGTATGAATCAATGTGGCCTCCACTGTTTCTGTTTGAGTTTGATACCATCATCACAAGGGATTCCACAATCCTTCTTGTCTTGCCCATATCTTAATAGTAAACAACAAATAATTACCCATCCTTTGCTTGAAGATCTCCACTGAGTGGAGGCTTATTACCTTCCAAGGCATCCATTGTTGCTTTGGGACAGCTTTTGTTGTTAGAAACCTTTGTTCTCCATTAATCCTAAATCTGCCTCTTCTTTCTGTTTACATTTCTAGTTCTCTCCTCTAAGGTGAAGTAGGACAAAACTAGTCATTCTTCCACATGAGAGACCACTAAATCCTTGAAGACATCTGTCATATCTTCCAAGTCTTCAAAGGCTAAACTCCCAGTTTCTTTGCCCTATGCTCATAAAGAGTGATCTTGAAGCCTTTCTCTACCCTGATCTCCCTCTGTTGGACATCCTTAGGTGTGAGGTTCATTCCTGAAATGTGATATATGCAGCTGAAGAAAGTACTCCAGATATAGTCTGATCATGATAAAGAATGGCATGACTAGCATCTTACCATACCTGAAAACTATACCTTTCTGAATATATTAATTTTTGGCCCACTTGTCAGACTATTGATTCATATTGAGTTTGTAGTCTATTGCCCATAGATGCATTTTGATCAAAATATATTCTAGCCATGTGTCCTTCATCTTATGCTTGCATTTTTCACTCTTTAGTGTAAAAGTTTGCATTTTTTTCTACTGAATTTCATTTTGATAGTTTTAGTTTAACATTTGAGCCTAAGAGATCTTTTTGAATTTTACTTGTTATTCAGAATTTTAGCTCTGCTTCCTTACTATGTCATCTGAAAATGTGATAAGCATGCTATCATTTAATAAGTGTGATCTCATTTCAACAAGCAGGAAAAGATTGCAGCTAGAGGTTCTCTGCTATCCAGACGCCATCCAAACACTGGCCATCCCAGTAGAGCTGGTGCTGTAGGCTACCATTCTTCTTCAATTTTCCTGTCAATACCTCCTTCCTGTCCTGGATGGACAATGACCCCACTCCCATTCCCACTCCTGAAGCAGGGAATAAAATCCCTTTCCACTCATTCTCTTAGACCAACTTCCTAATGGTATTAGACCACCCTGCACATGGGATATGTTGCTCACACAACGTAGTTGAGTAAGAGTCAACAGCTATAAATACTTTATTAATATAAATCATTGGGTATTACCACCTGCCCTGCTATTATGTACTAAAATCCATCAGTTTTTTATGCTCTCTAGGGTGCTGGGCATTGCCATATGACACATAGCTCTTTACATCTACGTGGCAGCTGAAACTTCCTCAATGTATTAGAGAGATCACTCAATTGGAATGTGAGCTCTTTGAGAGCAAGAACATTCTCACTTTTCTATTTATCTACTGAGCACATAGTATTTGGCTTATAATAAAGGTATAATATTTATTTTTAATTCATAAATTTCTCCTCTATCAAGGGAGTTATCATAGTAAAGTAGAAAAAAGAACTGACTTGAGTCAGAGGACCTGGGCTCAGATCCTACCTTTGCCATTATTCATATGACTTTAGTCATATAACTTATCTGCTTTATGCCTCAGTTTCCTCATATAAGGTAATAAGATGAGACTAGATGATTTTTGAGGTCTCTTCTATCTCTAGCTTTATAATCATATGATTTTTAAACAAGCAAATTATAATTATGTTCAGCATTGCAGGTTTATCCATAGATCACAGAAACACTCTTCAAGACGTATATATGGCACATAACCATTATATATGGCATATAACCTTTATATAATGGCATATAACCATTAATAACTAATCTTTGAGCAAAGCCATCAGGTTTGTAACATACATAACTGTACTACTTTCTAGCACCCAACTCTAGAATTTTTCTATAAGTACAGCAGCAAGGATTTTGTCAAATACTTAGCTGAAATCTGTGTTGTTGTTGTTTAGTTGTTTTTCAGCTGTGTCTGACTCTTCATAACCTGTTTTGGGGTTTTCTCAGCAAAGATACTAGAATGGTTTGCCATTTTCTTCTCCAGCTCATTTTACAGATGAGGAAACTAAGGCAAGCAGGATTAAATGGCTTGCCCAAGGTTACACAGCTAGCAAGTGTTTGAAGCCGAATATGAACTCAGGAAAAGGAGTTTTCCTGACTTCAGGCCCGATGCTCCATCTACTGTGTCACCTAGCTTCCCAGAACAACAATTATTCTATAAATATGGCAGCAATATTGTCAAATACTTATCTGAAATCTAGATAAACTCTATACTTATTTTTATTAAAAATTCTGTTTTACTTTTTTTAATCAGCAAAAATCTTCCTTTTCTCCCTGTTCTTTCTCCCCCCATTAAAAATAAAAGCAAAACAAAACTCCTGTTATGTATTGTCAAGCAAAACAATGTCCACATTGGCAATCTCTCTCTCTCTCTCTCTCTCTCTCCCTCTCTCTCACAAACACACACACACACACACACACACACACTCACCCCTCATTCTGCATGCTTGAGTTTTTCACTTCTCTATCAGGAGGTAAATAGCATATTTTATCCTTGTGTTAGTGTTGGTGCAGATCAGTTTCTAAGTCTTTCAAAGTTTCTGTCTTTAGAATATTGTTATTATATAAATTATTTTCCTAGTTCTGTTCACAACACTATGGATCAGTTCGTATATATCAATCCAAATTTCTCTGAAACCATTTCCTTCATCATTTCTTATAGCACAATAGGATTCCATCACATTTATAACTTGTTCAGCCATTCCCCAATTGATGGGCAACTCTTCAGATTATAATTCTTTACCACCTCAAAAAGATCTACAAATATTTTTTTGTATACTACATACTTAGAATTTGTTTTCTTAGAATGAATCCCTTCCTTAATCTGCCCTACCTCTAAGTCATTCTTCCTCCTCTTCTGTATTGATTCTATTTCCCGTTAAATGGAATGAATTTCTGTACCCAGCTGCACGTATGTATTTTTTCCTCCTTTAACCAGCTAAGATGAGAATGGATCAGCTGCACCCCCAACCCCTTCATCATTTGTATAGACTTCTACTAATTGACCTATATCATGTGCAATAGTTTCCCCTAACCTTCCATTCCCACTTCCCCACTAGTGTTTTTGCTTTTCTTGCCAGGGAAGAAGGTGATAGTGGTGAGAATTCCCAGTTTCTTCCCAGAAACCTCTTGGTTTCACTCCTGGTGAACTATATATCTAAAGAGCAAACTGTCTGCAAAGCAGACAGTTTCAACTGCACTTTAGACACTAGCTGTGTAATTCTGATAAGTCATTTATTTAATCCCTTAGCCACCCAGCCACTGTTTCTTCAACTGAAAACTGTAGATAATAAAAGTCCCTATCTCTCAGGATTGTTATTTGAATATGACTCACTTGTCTACTAAGTGACACTGCCTCTATTTTTAACTATTATGACTCCCCTGCTCTACTATTCTAGCAACAAAAGAAAAGAAAATGAGATTAGTTTGACATGACCTTCTCTTAAATCCATGCTGATCTTTTCTGATAATTACTTTTTTTTCCTATATATGTTTGCATATCATTCCTTTGTTTTTGCATTTTAAAATTTTTCCAGAAATCAAAGTCAATATCACACTGGTTCATAGTTAATGAAATACATTCTCTTCCTGTTTCTTGAAAATCAAAAGATTATTTGCTCTTATTCCTTTCTGCAGCATCTTCCCTATTTTCCATGGTCTTTCTTTATGTATTTCTTCCTTTTGTCTAGATTTTTTCGAGAGGTAATTGTCTCAGCATTAACATGTCTATTTCTGGGTCTATCGATCTTTTCCCAAATGATTGCTTCTATGCTTCACCTATTTTTTTCCCCTGGATTTCCTCACATCAGTTTGTATACACACACACACACACATACATCTGCTGTGTTCTCCCTTTTATCTATTCTTTTTCTTCCTCCCTTTAACCTCTTCCTTGAGAATGCATATAAAAAAAAGATGAAAAATAAAACAAGAAAAATAGAGTTGTTTTTTTTTTTTAAGTTTGTTTCAATCTACACTGGGAGTTTATCAGTGTTCTCTATTGAGATAGATAGCATTGTTCATCAACAATCCTTTGGAATTGTCTTGGATCATTGTATTAATCTGAGTAGCTAAGTCTTACATGGTTGATCATCCATATAATATTGCTCTTATTCCATATAATTCTGGTTCTGCTCACTTAATTTTTCATGAAATCATGTAAGTCTTCCCAAATTTTTTCTGAAAGCATCTTACTCATCATTTCTTATAGCACAATATTATTCCAGAGCAATATACCACAACTTGTTAATTGTTATTAGTTGTCTCAACTAGTTTTTTAGTTGATTCTCTAAATATATTATCGTGTCATTTGCAAAGAGTAATAGTTTTGTTTCCTCATTGTTTATTTTTATTCCTTCAATTTTTTTCTCTTGTCTTATTGCTTTAGCTAGCATTTCTAATACAATATTGAATAATTGTGGTGATAATGGACGTCCTTGCTCCTTGCTTTTATTGGGAGGGCTTCAAGTTTCTCCTTGTTACGCATAATGCTTACTCCTGATTTTAGGTGGATACTAATTATTATTTTAAGAAAGACTCTATTTATTCCTATACTTTCTTGTATTTTTAATAGGGATGGGTATTATGTTCTGTCAAAAAAAACTTTTCTGTATCTATTGATATAATCATATAATTTTTATTATTTTTGTTATTAGAATGGCTAATAATGCTGGTTTTTGTTGTTGCTCAATCATTTTTAAGTCATGTCTCACTCTTTGTGACCCTATTTAGGATTTTATTTGGCAAAGAAACTAAAGTAGTTGGCCATTTCTTACTCTAGCTTATTTTACAAATGAGAAAACTAAAGCAAATAGAGTTAAGTGACTTGCCCAGGGTCACACAGCTAGTAAGTGTTTGGGGCCAGATTTGTGAGTCTTCCTGACTCCAGGCCTGGTATTCTATCCACTGTACCACCTAGCTACCCTGGATGATGCTGATAGTTTTCCTAATATTGAACCAGTCCTTCATTCCAGGTATAAATACCACCTGATCATGATGTATGATCTTTGTGACATATTGCTGTCATCTCTTTACTCATTTTATTTGAAATTTTTGCATCTATACTCATTAAGAAAATTGATCTATCATTTTCCTTCTCTGTTTTTGTTCTCCTTGTTTTAGATATCAAAACTATATTTGTATCATAAAAGGAATTTTGTAAGAATCTTTTATTTATTTTTTCCAAATAGTTTACATACTATTGGGATTAAGTGTTCCTTATATTCACAATCATTTACTTGTGAATCCATCTGGTTCTTGGGCTTTTTTCTTGAGCTCATTGATGGTTTATTTAATTTCTTTTTCTAAGACTGAGTTAAAGTATCCTATTTCTTCTTCTTTTAATTTGGACAGTTTATATTTTTATAACTAGTCATTCATTTCACTTAGATTGTCAGATTTACTGGCATATAATTGGGCAAAATAACTCCTAATAATTGTTTTGATTTCTATCTTCCTTGGTGGTGCATTCATCCTTTTCATTTTTGAAATCGGTAATTTGACTTTCTACTTTCTTTTTTTTTTTAAATCGAATTAACCAATGGTTTATCTATTTTATTTGTTTTTCCATAAAAACAATATTCTAGTTTTATTGATTAGTCCAGTGATATTTTTTAACTTTAATTTTATTAATCTTTCCTTTGATTTTCAGGATTTTCATTTTGGTATTTAATTGGGTATTTAAAATTTATTGTTCTGTATTTTTTTAGTCACATGCACAATTCATTGATCTATTCTTTCTTTCTTTTATTGGTGTATGCATTTAGAAATATAAATTTCCCCTAAGTATTGCTTTGGCTTCATCTCACAAATTTTGATGTTGTCTCATTGTTATTCTCTTTAATAAAATTACTAATTGTTTTTATCATTTATTCTTTGACCCAGGATTAGGATTAGATTATTTAACCTCCAATTAATTTTTAGTCCATGTCTGTACATAACTTTATTGAATATATATTTTTATTGCATTTTAGTTTGAAAGGTATGCATTTAATATTTTTGCTTTTTTGCATTTGTTCATGAAGTTTTTTTTTGTTTGTTTTTTGGCAATTGGGAGTAAGTGACTTGTCCAGGGTCACATAGCTAATAAGTGTCAAGTGTTTGGTCTGAGGCCTGATTTGAACTCAGGTCCTCCTGACTTCAGGGCTGGTGCTCTATCCACTGTGCCACCTAGCTGCCCCCTGTTCATGAAGTTTTTATGCCCTAATACATGGTAATTTTTTTGAAGGTGCCATGTGTAGCTGATAATGTCTTTCTATTCCCATTCAGTTTTCTCCAGAGGGTTATCATATCTAAGGCAATGGTCTAAGATTCTTTTCCTTAACTTCATTTTTATTTATTTTATAATTAAACTTATTTAGCTTTGAGAGAGGAAAGTTGAGGTCCCAACTAATGTAGTTTTACTGTCTGTTTATTTCTATAATTCATTTAAATTTTCCTATAAGAATTTGGAGAGTATGCCATTTGGTGCACATATGTTTAGTATTGATAATACTTTATTGCCTATCGTGCCTTTTAGCAAGATGTGGTTTTTCTTTTCTTTAAATTAAGTCTCTTTTTGCTTTTGTTTTGTCTTAGATTATGCTTGCTAACCCTGTTTTCTATTTCAGCTGAATTGTAATAGATTTTGCTCAATCACCTTATTTAAACTCCCTGTTTGTCTCTCTGTTTCCAATACATTTCTTGTAAAAAACATATTGTTCTCTTCTGGTTTCTAAGCCATTCTGCTTTCTTTTGTTTTATGGGTGAGTTCATCCTGTTCACATTCACAGTTATGATTAACTGCTCTTCCCTCCATCCTACATCCTTTGTTTGTCCTTCTCTCTCTTTATTCTGTCTCTCCTCTAAAGTCTGTTTTGCTTCTGACCACTGCCTTTTTTTGTCTGCCCTCCATTTTCTCACTCCTCCCCCTTTCTATTATCATCTTCTCTTCCTACTTCCATGTTGGGTAAGACAGATTTCTAAATTCAGTTGAGTGTGCATATATTTTTCCCTCTTTGAACTAATTTAGATATAAATGAGGCTCAAACATTGAGTCACCTGACACCATTTTCCTCTCCACTGTAAAAACTCTTCTTTGCATGCCTCTTTTTATGTGAAATAATTTTCTTCATTCTTTCTCTTCTTTCCCCCTTCTCACAGGGAATTCCCTCTTTCTCACCTATCTATTTTTTTTACATCATTCCAACATAATTGACTCACTCCCACACCCTCTTTCTATGTAAAATCTATCTAATTGCCCTAATAATTATTCTTAGAAGTTAAATGTATATTTTCCCATATAGAAAACTAAAGTTAACCTTATTGAATCCCTTATTTCTCTTTCATGTTTACCTTTTTATGCTTCTCTTGAGTCTCATATTTGAAAGTCAGATTTTCTACTTTGCTCTGGTCTTTTAATCAGAAATGCTTGAAAGTACTCTTTTTCATTAAATATTTATTTTTCTCTTGAAAGATTATACTCAGCCTTGCTGTGTAAAGTTATTCTTGGTTGTAATCCCAGTAGTTTTGACCTCTGGAATATCCTGCTCCAAGCCCTCCACTCCTTTAACATGATAGCTGCTAAATATTATGTGATTCTGACTATGACTCCATGATATTTGAATTGTTTCTTTCTGACTGCATACAATGTTTTTTCCTTGACCTAGGAGCTCTGGAATCCAGGGAGATTTCATTTTGAGATCTCTTTTTGTTTTTTTTTTTTTCCATAGCGCTATAAAATAATTTTTTGGTGGTTTGATTCATATGGCACTGAACAAGTAAATTAATTTAGGTAGAATTGTCATTTTTATTGTATTAGGTTGGCCTACCCATGAGCAACTGATATTTTTCCAATTATTTAAATCTGACTTTATTTGTGTGAAGAGTGTTTCATAGTTGTGTTCATGTGGTTGTTGGGTTTATCTTGGCAGGTAAACTCCCAAATATTTTCTATTGTCTTCAGTTATTTTAAATGCAATTTCTCTTTCTATCTCTTGCTGCTGGGCCTTGTTAGTAATATATAGAAATGCTGATGATTTATGTGGGTTTATTTTTTATCCTGCAACTTTGCTAAAATTGTTAATAATGTCAACTAATTTTTTAGTTGATTCTCTAAGATTTTCTAAATAAATCATCATATCATCTATAAAGGGTGATAGCTTTGTTTCATCCTTGCCTCTTCTAATTCCTTCATTTTTTTTTCTTATTGGTAAAGCTAATATTTCCAGCACAATATTGAATAACAATGGTGATAATGGATCTCCTTGTTTCACCTTTGATCTTATTGGGAAAGCTTCTAGCTTATCCCCATTATTTATAATACTTGCTGATGGTTTTAGATAGATACTACTTATCATTTTAAGGAAAGCTCCATTTATTCTTATGCTCTCTAGTGTTTTTAGTAGGAATGGGTGCAGTGTTTTGTCAAAAGCTTTTTCTGCATCTGTTGAGATAATCATATGATTTTTGTTAGTTTTGTTGCTGATATGGTCAATTATGCTGATAGTTTTCCTGAATATTGAATCACCCCTGCATTCCTGGTATAAATCCCACCTGGTCATAGTATATTATCGTGATAAATTGCTGTAATCTCTTTGCTAATATTTCATTGAAAACTTTTGCATCAATATTCATTAAGAAAATTGGTCTATAATTTTCTTTCTCTGTTTTGGTTCTTCCTGGTTTAGCTATCAGCACCTTATTTGTGTCATAAAAGAAATTTGTAAAAACTCCTTCTTTGCTTATTTTTCCATATAGTTTATATTGTATTTGGATTAATTGTTCTTTAAATGTTTGGTATGATTCACTTGTAAATTCATCTGGTCCTGGAGATTTTTTCTTAGAGAGTTTATTGATGGGTTGTTCAATTTCTTTTTCTAAAATGGGTTTATTTAAGTATTTTATTTCCTTTCCTGTTAATCTGGGAAATTAATATTTTTGTAAATATTTATACATTTCACTTAGATTGTCAGATTTATTGGCATATAATTATTATTTTATTTTCCTCTTCATTGGTGGTGACTTCACCCTTTTCATTTTGATACTGGTAATTTGGTTTTCTTTTTTTAAAAATCAAATTAACTAAATGTTTATCTTATTGCGTGTTTTTTTTTTTCATGAAATCAGCTCCTAGTTTATTTATTAGTTCAATAGTTTTCTTACTTTCAATTTTATTAATCTCTCCTTTGATTTTCAGAATTTCTAATTTGGTATTTAATTGAGGATTTTAATTTATTCTTTCTCCAGCGTTTTTAGTTTCATGCTCAACTCATTGATCTGCTCTTTCTCTATTTATTCATGTAAGCATTTAGAGATATACAATTTCCCCTAAGCACTGCTTTGGCTATATTACATAAATTTTGGTGTTGTCTCAATATTCTCATTCTCTTGGATGAAATTATTTAGTTTCTATAATTTGTTTTTCGACCCACTCATTCTTTAGGTTTAGATTATTTTCCCAATTAATTTTAATATACCATTCCATGGACCTTTATTACACATAATTTTTATGGCATCATGATCTGAAATGGATGCATTTAATATTTCTGCCTTTTTGTTTTTTTTTATTGTGAGGCTTTTATGATTTAATATATGGTCAGTTTTTGTGTAGATGCCATCCATGTATAGCTAGAAAAAGGTATATTCCTTTCTATCCCCATTCATTTTTTCCAGTGGTCTATCATGTCTAATTTTTCTAAAATTCTATTCACCTCCTTAACTGCTTTCTTGCTTTTTTTTTTGTGATTAGATTTTTCTAGTTCTGAGAGAAGGAGGTTGAATTCCCCCACTAGTATAGTTTTGCTGTCTATTTCTTCCTATAACTCAATTAAAATTTCCACTAAGATTTTAGATGCTATACCAATTGGTGCATATATGTTTAGTATTGATATTACTTCATTGTCTTAGGTACCTTTTAGCAAGATGTAGTTTTCTTCTTTATCTCTTTTAGTTAGATCTATTTTTGCTTTTGCTTTGTCTGAAATCAGGATGGCTAGCCCTGCTTTTTTTTTTTTTACTTCATCTGAAGTATAATATATTCTGTTCCAGCCTTCTACCTTTACTTTGTATGTATCTCTCTGCTTCAAATGTGTTTCTTAAAAACAACATTTTGTAGGATTCTATTTTTTAATCTACTCTGCTATCTGCTTCTGTTTTATGGGAGAGTTTATCCCATTCACATTCACAGTTGTGATTCCTAACTGTTTATTTTCCTTCATCCTAATTTTCCCTGTTTTTGCTTTTTTCTCTTCTTTCATCCTGTCCTTCCTCACTACCACTTCTGGCTACCACCTCCCTCAATCTGCCCTCCCTTTTTGGCCCCTACCCTTTTCCTACCCCTTTCACTTCCTACTTCTGCCCTCCATTCTGCATTCCCTTCTATCCACTCCCATGCCTTTTCTTTCCCCTCTCCTCTCCTACTTCTCTATACCCAACTGAGTTTTTCATGTTTTTCCCTCTTTGAGTCAAATCCCTTTTTCCCTTCTATTGTAATAGATCTTTTGTATCTCTTCATGTGATGGAATTTATCCCATTCTGTCTCTCCCTTCTCCCAGTATAATCTTTTTTTGCTTCTTAATTTTTATATATATCATTATATCAAAGGCAAATTATACCCATACCCTCTGCCTATTTATTCCCCTTCTAACTGCCCTAATAGAGATGCAATTCTCATGAGTTTACAAATATTATCTTCCAGTTAGAGATGTAAACAGTTTAACCTTATTGAATAAAATGTTTATTTTTTTTCCTGCTTGCTTTTCTATGCTTCTCTTGAGTTTTGTATTTGAAGATTTAATTTTCTGTTCAGCTCTGGTCTTTTCATCAGAAAAATTTAAAAGTCTGCTATTTTATTGAATGTCCATCTTTTTACCTGAAAGTTTATACTCAATTTTGCTGGGTAGTTGATTTTGGATAATAATCCAAGCTCCTTTGACTTCTGGAATATCATATTTCAAGCCTTCCAATCCTTTAATATAGAAGCTGCTAACTCCTGTGTAATCATGACTGTGGCTCTTTGATGTTTGAATTATTTCTTTCAGGCTGCTTGTAATATTTTCTTCTTGATAATTCTAGAATTTGGCTACAATATTCCTTGGAGTGTTCATTTTGGGATCTCTTTCAGTAGATGACTGATGGATTCTTTCAGTGACTGTTTTACCCTCTGGTTCTGGGATATCAGGGCAATTTTCCGTGACAATTTCTTAAAAAGATGCTGTCCAGGCTCTTTTTTTTTATTGTGGCATTCCGGTAGTCCAAGAATTCTTAAATTATCTCTCCTGGGTCTATTTTCCAGGTCAGTTATTTTTGCAACAAGGTATTTTACATTTTCTTCTATTTTTCATTCTTTTATTTTATTTGACTGATCCTTGATGTCTCATAGAGTCATTAGCTTCCACTTGCTGAATTCTAATTTTTTTAAAAAAAATATCTTATTCATTTAGCTTTTGTTCCTCCTTTTATATTTGGCCAATTCTACTTTTTAAGGAGTCATTTTCTTTTGTGGATTTTTTTTCCATTTGGCCAGTGGTATTTTTTAAGTAATTTTTTTCAGTCAATTTTTGTCCTTCCTTTTCCAACCTGTTGACTCTCTCTTACATACCTCTCATTTCTTTTCCCAGTTTTTCTCTACCTCTTTTATTTGATTTTTAAAATCCTTTTTGAACTCTTCCAAGGGAGCTTTTTGGATTTGAGACCAATTCATATTCCCTTTGAGGTTTTGCATGTAGGCATTTTGACATTGTCGTCTTCTTCTGAATTTGTGTTTGGATCTTCCCTGTCACCATAGTAGCTTTCTATTGTCAGGGCTCTTTTCTGTTTTTTGCTCATTTTTAAAAAGTTGAGCTCCTGCTCCTGGAGTACGGAAGGCACTGTCCCAAGATTCTTGTGTTGGGGGCCAAGGGCCTGATCACTGCCTTCTTCTCCAGGGCCTAAGGTGCTGGAGGCTTGCCCACTGGGCTAGTGTGGCCTACCCTAGTTGTGCCTGTTGTGTCCTGCCTTCTGTGGCTGGCAATTTGCCTGCTGTACTGAGGCTGGGGACCTTTCAGGTGTCCTGCTCTGTCACTGGACTGCTGAGCCAGAGCTAAGGGGTCCCAGTTGCTGATCTTTGCTGTGGCTAAAAGCTTCCCACTGGCTTGCCCGGACACCACCTGTGCTGGGCTTCACTCCCCTTTTACCCAAGTGAGACAGGACTTTCCTGAAGTCTTTCTAAGTCCTCTTGGACTGGAAAATTGTTTTGCTCTATCTTTTTGTGGATTCTGTCACTCCAGAATTCTTTTATAGACTTGATTTAACATAGTTTCCAAGGGAAACTGGGGAGAGTTCACATAACTTCCTGGCTTCTTTCTGCCATCTTGACTTTACCCCTCAGCTGTTTTTTCCAATGAGATATTTCACATTTTCTTCTCTTTTTTTCATTTTTGACTTTTGTTGTTTCTTGATGTCTGTTGGAGTAATTAACTTCCACTTATCCAATTCTAATTATTAAAGAATTATTTTCTTCAGTGAACTTTTATACCTCTTTTTCCATTTGGCTAATTCTGTTTTTTTTTTATCATCATGGTTTTCAAGTAGACCAATAATTTTTAAATTGTCTCTCCTGGATCTATTCTATAGGTTAGTTGTTTTATCAATGAGATATTTTATGTTTTCTTGTATTTTTTCATTTTTTTGTTTCTGTTTGACTAATTCTTGATCTCCCACAGAGTCATTAGCTTTCACTTGCCCCATTCTAATTTTTAAGGAGTTGTTTTATTCAGTTAGCTTTTGTTCCTCCTTTTACATTTGACCTATTTTACTTTTTAAGGAGTTCTTCTCTTCAGTGAGTTTTTGTGCCTCCTTTTCCATTTGGCCAATTCTGCTTTTTATGGACTTGTTTTCTACAGTTAATTTCTGTCCTTCCTTTTCTAAGCTATTGACTCTCTCTTGCATATCTCTCATTTCTTTTCCCAATTTTTCTTCTATCTCTTATTTGATTTTTTTAAGTCCTTCTTTAGCTCTTACAAGAAGACTTTTTGGGCTTGAGACCAGTTCATATTCCCCTTTGAGGTTTCCGATGTGAGTATATTGACAATGTTGACCTCTTCTGAATTTGTGCCTTGATCTTCCCTTTCCCCATAATAAGAATCTATGATCATTGTCCATTTTTGCTTTTTGTGAATGGTGTTTGCCTACTTCTTGACTTATAAAAAAAGTTGAGCTCTCCTGCTGGAGTAAAGGGAGCACTTACCCAAGCTTCTTTTCCTGCTCACCTGGGCCTTGAACTTGAATGTTTGGCTTCTGCTCACCTGGGCCTTGCACAGGGATGTTTCACTGCTGGGGGATGACTATCAGCCTGCAGTTTTGCCTCCTGGAATTGTGCTTCCCAGAGTTCTGTCGAGGCACCAGGTGATTTGACTGCTAGAGAATGCCATTGCCCATGGTGGTTTTCCAAGCTGGTGTCTACCAGTTCCTCTACCTGTATGGAAGCTCTCAGGGGTCCTGGTGTTGGCATTTGCCTGCACCACCAACCTGGATCTCAGGATTCCCCCCCCCCAGTATACTGAGGTTGGGCTTGCCTATGGCTTGCTGGGATACCTCTAATATTGTACTGCTTCCCCTCCCCCAGAGCAAGAAGGGCCTTTTTTTATTAACCCCCCAAGCTTCCTGGGCTACAATACTGCTGTGCCCAGTCTTTTTTATTGGCTCAGGGTTTTTTCTAGGTTGATATTTTCATAGGTCAATAAGGGAGAGTGAGAGCAACTTGTTACTCCACCGTCTTGGCTCCAGGAAGCAGAACGTAATTCTTTTTTTTTTTTTCTTTTTTAAGATGTTATTTTCTTCAGTATTTTTTATAGCTCTTTTACCAAGCTGTTAATTCTCTTTTCATAATTTTCTTCCTTTGCTCCATTTTTTATATAATATTTCTCTATAACTTATTTGATTTTGAAATTCATTTTTTAGCTCTTCCAGGAATTCTTATTGGACTTCTGTCCCTTTACTTTCTTTCTTTTTTTTTTTTTTGTTAGGGCTTTGCTTCTAGTTTTTTTTTTTTTTAAATTCATTATCTTCTTCAAAGTTTGTAACTTGATCTTCCCTGTCACTATAGTAGCTTTTTAGGGTCACATTCTTGTTTTGTTTTTTGCTCATTTCCCCACCTTATTTCTTGATTTTGACCTTTATGTTGAAGTTGCACTCTCTTCAAGCTGTGGGTTGAGGGAGAAGCACTGTCTCAAGTTTTGGGCTTTTTTGCACTGCTCTTTTCAGAGCTAGTTTTGGGGCTTTGAAAGTTTTCAGTGCTTCCAAGGTGGTGTGATCTGGGAAAAACGTGGTCACTGATCTCCTGGTGTATACTTTGGTCTTTACCCAGGAAGGGCCTCTGACCACATGGAATTGCAATCAATACTGTTCTTCAGTTCCATTGCTTTCTTAGGAATGGAAATTATACTATTCCTCAGGGTCTCTGATCTTTTGGGACTAGGAGTGATACTATTCCTTAGGTTCCCTGATCCTTTTTGACCAAAAACTATACCATTACTCACGGCTCCTTTACCTTTCTGAGCAAAAGTGCTCCTTTCTGCCCTTGATCTGTGACCCAGAAGTAGGTATAGGTAATGGAGTTGCTAAAGTGTCTGGTTCTGCATCCAATGCTAGCACAGAGGTCCTTTGTAATTTCCTTCTGACAATTTTCCAGGTTCTCTTACCATTTCTGTCTTGAGAGCTTCTGAAGCTACAGGTGCTTCTGTCACCACCACCTGGTTTTACCACTGGCGTTTCATCCACATGGGCTCAAGGCCAGCCTCTACCCCCATACCACAGGTCTCTCTTTTTGGCCACCTAAGTTTTTATTTATTAATTTTGGGGTAATTGGGGTTAAGTGATTTGCCCAGGGTCACACAGCTGGTAAATGTAATGTGTCTAAAGCCAGATTTGAACTCAGGTCCTCTTGACTTCAGGGCTGGTGCTCTGTCCACTGTTTCACCTAGCTGCCCCTAGCCTCCTAAGTTTTCTTGGGCTAGAAGAATGTCTGACCTTTTGTTGGCTCTGTCACTCCAGAATTTAATTTGAGACATTATTTTAAAGTTATTTGGAGGGGAGTCTTGGGAGGTCTCAGCTGATAGCTTTTTCTATCTTGCTGTCTTGGCTCCACCTCCACAAGTCCCTATTCTATACCTTTTTAAAAAGGTACTAGTTGCTCTTCCAGAGGTTCTATCCCACCAATTCTTTGTGTTCTTAACAGATTAAAACATCTCTTTATATTAAGCACTTTTGTTTACTATGATTATTATTCATACTTTGCATATTTATGAGCAAAAATATGAGAATCTACCTTTTATTATCACTTTATTTTTTAATATTGTCTCTGATTAATTTCTCGGTATCTCTATTGTTATTAATCTTCTTTCATTATGGCTACATGGTATTATGTTTAGCTTTGCAGATTTGCATAGTTTTCTGTGCTCCTCATTCCTTTTCCTTTTTTTCTTTTTCAAGCAATTGAAAAACATTATTAGTACATTTTGAACCCATCTTAGCTGAGAAAAAAAACTAAAACATTCTCCAATACCATCTTTTTAACCAGCTGTTTATATTCTCAAAATCTACCTTTTTCTTCTAAAGTCCTTAGTTTAAATAGATAACAGCAATGAAAACGCAGCATGTGCCTACTAAATAGGACTTCAGTTTCTTGCTGAAACACCAGCATCCTTAGTAGAGTGATTCTAGATTCCTTTATACAGTTTTATTCGTGACATGTGAATCACTATGAGTGGGTGAGAGTCATTGAATTTGCCAGTTCTTACATTTGATTTTGAATATGTGCACAGAGAAGATGACTAATCTTACCGTAACACAAGTCCCTTGACTATCTATTTCAGTGCTTTCTTCTTTGCTTTAGGAGTTTTTCGTATAGTTTTACTACATTTGAGCTATTTTCATATTACAAAATATATCAGCAATTATCTCTTTGTCATTATGATACTAATTTAAATCATAATTTGATTTTATTCCAATAAGATAGCATATCTTTTACATAGTGCATAATATATATGTTAATTTTCAATGCTTATTTGTGTTTAACAACATTTTTTCCTTTAATATGATTCCATGAAATTGTTGATAATTTCACATTGGATTACTTTAAAATTGGCAGAAGAAAATATAAATGATTGATTTTCTTTATTAATCTACTTAATGTTTGAATTTTAATGAGTATAATGTATTTGATAAATGAAATCACTCAAAATTAACTACTATTTTCCTCAAAGAGACATTAAACTCCAAAACGTAATTATCTATGTACCCCATTGTAACTTTCATTATAATTAGAGAAACAATTGAATTTTTACTGAAAACAAAATTAGGAGTTTGAGGTGAGTAAAGCAGCAAAATCTATTTGTATAGTTAAGAAATATTTATTGGCTATTTGCTTTGGGCATCACATGGTGGAGAATACTCAATAATCTATGATGTAGTTCTTGCCTTCAATGAATTTATGACTTAATTGGAGAAAATGCATTTAAATGCAAAAAGCCAAATATCAAATTGTAGTAACACTAATGATTAAATCCTAAATAACTGGTAGGCAGAATAAGTGCTATAGAATCTAAGTTAGATTAGACAAATCACTTTTTCAGAGCTTCTGTTTGCTAATGGTGGTTGTAGAGAGGTAGACTAAGATGATCTCTTCTAGCCTTAAAACTTTTGACCCAATGACATTTCAAGGCTGTGTTTTGAAAGTTTCCTAAAATACTGTTTCTACTATTCCTTAAAGATGGCTTGTGAAGATATTTGATAGGAGACTCAGACTAGGACCGAGATTTGGGAAAGGAAGAGATATGGTTATCTATAGTCATGAAGGTGCTGTGGAGTTTACATGAATGGATCAGTCTTATGGCAGCAATATTCTAGTAATAACATGTATATGCCTCCCAGGGAAATAGGAAGAATTTCAAAATTCATGGAACATAACATAACACTCAATTGTATATTATGAAATAACCACTTAAGACCTTATCATCAACAACTTACCTACTACTAAAAGACTTATTCTGAGCTAATTCAGGGATCTTGAGAATAGCTGCAATTCATGAAAATCCCAGGGAGAGGAATCTTTTGGGGATACATAATAGCACATCACATCTTAAGAATCTCTTAGGAATCACAACATAGCTATATCCTTGAAAAAGCCCCAGAGACTTATATGAATGAGATGATATTAAAGAAACTGAAAATGCAACAACTCTTCACAATATCAGCTACTCTCTAAGAACTAGTGGAGAGAGGGAAGAGTGTTCATTTTGTTCCTTGTATCAATTCTGAAACTTATAGTCCTTCACCCTCATTTCAGTCAGGGTACTGACAGCAAATGTCTGAGAACAAAGGATATATTGCAGGTACCAACTTGAGGTAGCCATAGTCTCTTTGACTAGAAATTGAATGTCCATTATCAAACATATGAGCAATAGTGTGTTTTCTAACACTTTCCCTGTTCTGATAATAGACGTACAGAAAGAAGAAAACATTATTTATGTCAGTTCCTAAGTATATACATTTAAAAAAAAAAGAAACTATATGAGATTAATTTAAGAATTGATATTGCAATTTATCCTTTCAACAATATTCAGGAATTAGAGGGCAGTTTTACTAATGACAACTTGGCATTTAGGATTAGTCACTTTGCCATACTGACTAGGTTGTTGTTAAAGCCCAAATCATAGAAATGCATTGGTTTTTCCTGTGTAATAGAAAAATAATTTTAAATCATATTTTCATGAAAACTAACTTCAAATGACCTATAAGGATTAAAACATGTTCAATGAGCCCCCCACATACATACATAGCAAAGGAATTTGTTTATTTTTCTGAACTTGGCTTTTTTTTTTTTTTGGTGAGGGAAGCATTGTTTTTGGAGATCCTTGCAGTCAGGAAACGTAAAGCACATAGCTAGACATCACTGGACAAAAAGAAATGAGGTAGATCATTAGATACATTTTATATAATTGGATCTTGCCTTATGGAAATAGCTTCTACTTCTTTTTTTTCTTTTTCTTTTTTTAAATTAATTTATTTTGAACTATCAACAGTCACTTCCATAAGCTTTTGAGTTTTAAATTTTTCTCCCCCTCCCTCTTCTTCCTCAAGACAGTGTGCAATCTGATATAGGCTATACATACATAATCCTATTAAGCATATTTTCACATTAGTGATGTTGTAAGTAAGAATTAGAGCCAAGAGGAAACAAAACACAACAGAAGAAAGAAAATAGCAAATAGGAAGCTTCAATCTGCATTCAAACTCCATAGTTCTTTCTTCTTTGTGGATTGCATTTTCCACCATGAGGCCTGTGGAGATGTCTTAGATCCTTGTCTTGTTGGGAAGGGTTAAGTCTATCAATATTAGACATCACACAACGTTGCTATTACTGTGTATGGTATTCTTTTAGTTCTGCTCACTTCATTCAGCATCAGACCATACAAGTCTTTCCAGGTTTTTCTGAAGTCAGCCTGTTCATCATTTCTTATAGCACAATAGTATTTCATTACATTCATATACCACAACTTATTCAGCCATTCCCTAATTGATGGGCATCCTCTCAATTTCCAATTCTTTGCCACCACAAAAAGAGCTGTTATGAATAATTTTGTGCATGTGGGTCCTTTTCCCATTTGAATGATCTCTCTGGGATATATCCCTAGAAGTGTTATTGCTGGGTCAAAGGGTATGCACATTTTTATAGCCCTTTGGGCATAGTTCCAAATTGCTCTCCAAAATGGTTGGATCCTTTCACAACTCCACCAACAATGCATTAGTGTTCCAAATTTCTCACATCTTCTCCAACATTTATCATTTTCCTGTTTTGTCATGTTGGCCAATCTAATAGGTGTGATGTAGCTGGTACCTCAGAGTTGTTTTGATTTGCATTTCTCTAATCAATAGTGATTTAGAACATTTTTTCATATGACTATAGATAGCTTTAATTTCTTCATCTGAGAACTGCCTGTTAATATCCTTTGACCATTTATCAATTTTGAAATGACTTGTATTCTCATAAATTTGACTTAATTCTCTATATATTTTAGTGATGAGGCCTTTATCAGAGAGACTGGTTGTAAAAATTCTCCCAATTTTCTACTTTCCTTCTAATCTTGGTTGCATTGGCTTTGTTTGTGCAAAAACTTTTCAATTTCATGTAATCAAGGTTATCCATTTTGCCTTTTGTAATGTTCTCTGGCTCCTGTTTGGTCTTCTGTTCTCCATAAATCTGATAGGTAAACTATTCGTTGCTCTCCCAGTTTGCTTACAGTATCAGCCTTTATATCTAAATCATGAACCCATTTTGACTTTATTTTGGTATTTGGTGTGAGATTTTGATCTATGTCTAGTTTCTGCCATACTTTTTTTCTAGTTTTCCCAGCAGTTTTTGTCAAAGAGTGAGTTCTTATCCCAGAAGCTGGGGTCTTTGGTTTTATCAAATAGTAGATTATTGTAGTCATTGACTACTATGTCTTGTGTACTTAAACTATTCCACTGATCCACCACTCTATTTCTTACCCAATACTAAGCAGTTTTAATGATTGATGCTTTATAATACAATTTATGATCTGGAATGGCTAGGCCACCTTCTCCTGCATTTCTTTTCATTAGTTCCCGGACCTTTTGCTATTCCAATAAATCTTGTTGTTATTTTTTCTAACTCTATAAAATAATTTTTTGGTAGTTTGATTGGTATGACACTGCATAAGTAAATTAGCTTAGGTAGAATTGTCATTTTTATTATATTAGCTCAGCCTACCCATGAGCAACTAATGTTTTTCCAATTATTTAGATCTGACTTTATTTGTGTGAAAAGTGTTTTGTAATTGTGTTCATATTGTTCCTGGGTTTGACTCTTTGGGTAGACTCTTAAATCTTTTATAATGTCTATAGTAAGTTTAAATAGAATTTCTCTTTCTATCTCTTGCAGTTGGGCTTTGTTGGTAATCTATAGAAATGCCAATGGATTATGTGGGTTTATTTTATAGCCTGTAACTTTGATAAAGTTGTTTATTATTTCAAGTAGTTTTTCACTTGATTCTCTAAGTATATCATCATATCATCTGCAAAGAGTGATAGCTTTGTTTCTCCTTTGCCTATTTTAATCCCTTCAATTTCTTTTTCTTTTCTTATTGCTAAAGCTAATGTTTCCAGTACTATATTGAACAACAGTAGTGATAATGGACATCCTTGTTTCACCCCCGCTCTTATTGGAAATGTTTCTAGCTTGTCCCCATTGCATATGATGCTTGCTGAAGGTTTTAGGTAGATGCTACTTACTATTTTAAGGAAAACTTCATTTATTCCTATGCTCTCTAGTGTTTTTAATAGGAATGGATGAAGAAATTATTGTCTGGGAGCCAAGATGGTGGAGTAAGACATAAGTCACTCTTACCCTCCCTTATCAACCTCTGAAAGTCCAGAAAATATTGCCCTAAGAAAAACCCTGGAACAGCTGAACCAGAAGAAAGATGGAGTGCAGCAGTCCAATAGCCCAGGTAGCTTGAGGGATTAACAGGAAAGGCCCTTCATGTCTTGGGGGAAGGGGAGCAGTACGGAACAGGAGGTGTCCCACCAAGCTAGTGGAAAGTCCCACCTTAGGATACCACGAGGAGATCCTGGAAACCCAGGTGGTGGAGCAGGCAAACACCAATACCTGGACCCCAGAGTGCTTCAGTGAGAGTGGGGGAACCAGTGGAAACCAGCTCAGAAAACCACCAGGTGCTGTGGCATTCTACAGCAAATGTGTCTCCCAGTGCCTTAGCAAAAATAAAGGAAGCAGCACTACAAAGGACTCCAGGCACATAAACACCCTGCAACATCCATCTGAAAGTAGCTGAAGAAAGCTAAAGGAAAGAAAAAGCAGGCAACTTAGAGTTGCCCTAGAGTTCCAACCTTGCTGATTCCAGCCCAACACCAGGTAAGCTGCCAGAACCCTACAGCCTCCAATTGCCAACATCAGAGGCCCCAGCACACAAAGCCAGTGACTAAGACCTAGGCTCCCAACACAAGAAGCTGGGATCAGTGCCCTCTGCTCCCCAGCAGGAGAGCTCAATCTCTTTAAAGGTCAGGGAATAAAGAAACACCATGAGTAAAAAGAAACGTACCATAGATTCATATTATGAGAAGAGTGAAGATCAAGGCAGAAATTCTGAAGAGGACAACATTGTCAACAAACCCATATCTGCCACCTCAAAAAGGAATATGAACTGATCTGAAGCCCAAAAACCCTTCTTAGAAGAGCTCAAGGAGGATTTTATAAGTCAAATGATAGAGGTAGAAGAAAATATGGGAAAAGAAATGAGAGATGCAAGAGAGAGTCAATAGCTTGGAAGAGGAAGGACAAAAATTAATTGTAGAAAACAAGTCCTTAAAAAATACAATTGACCAACTGGAAAAAAGTACACTGTAGAAAACAAGTCCCTACAAAATATAATTAGCCAAATGAGGAAGGAGGTACAAAATCTAATAGAAGAAAATAATTTGTTAAAAATTAGAATTGGGTAAATGGAAACTAATGACTCTATGAGAGCAAGAATCAGTCAAACAGAAAAAAAAGGATGAAAAAAAATTGATGAAAATGTAAAATACCTCATTGGTAAAACAACTCACCTGAAAAATCAATCCAGGAGAGTCAATTTAAAAATTAGTGGTCTACCTGAAAATCACAATGAAAAAAAGAACCTGGACAGTATCTTTCGGGAAATCATAAAGGAAAACTGCCTGGAGGTCCTAGAAACAGAAGGTTAAATAGCCATAGAAAGAATCTACCGATCACCTCCTGAAAGGATTACAAATTGAAAATGTCAAGAAATATAGTAGCCAAATTCCAAAATTACCAAGTGAAACAGAAAATACTGCAAGCAGCCAGTTTTTGTTTTGCACAAACAAAGCCAATGCAACCAAGATTAGAAGGAAAGTAGAAAATTGGGAAAGAATTTTTACAACCAGTCCCCCTGATAAGAGCCTCATCTCTAAAATATATAGAGAATTAAGTCAAATTTATAAGAATACAAGTCATTCCCCAATTGATAAATGGTCAAAGGATATGAACAGGCAGTTCTCAGATGAAGGAATTAAGGCCATCTATAGTCATATGAAAAAACGCTCTAAATCACTATCGATTAGAGAAATGCAAATGCAAATCAAAACAACTCTGAGGTACCAGCTACATCACACCTATTAGATTGGCCAACATGACAAAACAGGAAAATGATAAATGTTGGAGAAGATATGGGAAATTTGGAACACTAATGCATTGTTGGTGGAGTTGTGAAAGGATCCAACCATTTTGGAGAGCAATTTGGAACTATGCCCAAAGGGCTATAAAAATGTGCATACCCTTTGACCCAGTAATAGCACTTCTAGGGCTATATCCCAAAGAGATCATACAAATGGGAAAAGGACCCACATATGCAAAAATATTCACAGCAGATCTTTTTGTGGTGGCAAAGAATTGGAAATTGAGAGGATGCCCATCAATTAGGCAATGGCTGAACAAGTTGTGGTATATGAATGTAATGTAATACTATTGTGCTATAAGAAATGATGAACAGGCTGACTTCAGAAAAACCTGGAAAGACTTGTATGGTCTGATGCTGAGTGAAGTGAGCAGAACCAAGAGAACGTCGTACACAGTGCCAGCCACATTGTGCGATGACTAATATAGATAGACTTAACTCTTCTCAGCAAAACAAGGATCTAAGACATCTCCACAGGCCTCATGGTGGAAAATACTATCCACAAAGAAGAAAGAACTATGGAGTTTGAATGTAGATTGAAGCATAGTATTTGCTATTTTTTTCTTCTGTTTTGTTTTGTTTCCTCTTTCTGGTGATTCTACCTATTGGTTCTAATTCTTACTTACAACATCACTAATGTGAAAATATGTTTAATAGGATTATGTATGTATAGCCTATATCAGATTGCACACTGTCTTGGGGAAGAAGAGGGAGGGGGAGAAAATTTTAAAACTCAAAAACTTATGGAAGTGATTGTTGATAGTTCAAAATAAATTAATTAAAAAATAGGAATGGGTGTTGTATTTTGTCAGAAGGTTCTTCCTGCATCTATTGATGTGATCGTGTGGTTTCTGTTAATTTCGTTGTTGATATGATCAGTTATGCTGATAGTTTTCCTAATATTGAACCAGCTCCGCATCCCTGGTATAAATCCTACCTGGTCATAGTGTATTATTCTTGTGACAAGTTTCTGTAGTCTGTTTGCTAATATTTTATTTAAAATTTTTGCATCTCTATTCATTAGGGAAATTGGTCTATAATTTTCTTTTTCTGTTTTGACTCTTCCAGATTTAGGTATCCTCATCATATTTGTATCATAAAAAGAATTTGGTAAGACTCCTTGTTCACCTATTTTCCCAAATAGTCTATGTAGTAATAGAATTAATTGTTCTTTAAATGTTTGATAGAATTCGCTTGTAAATTCATCTGGCCCTAGAGATTTTTTTTCCTAGGGAGTTCATCAAAGGCTTGTTTGATTTCTTTTTCTGAGATGGGGTTATTAAGTATTTTAATTCCTCTTCTGTTAATCTGGGCAATTTATATTTTTGTAAATATTTATCCATTTCACTAAGATTGTCAAATTTATTGGCATACAGTTGGGCAAAATAGTTCTTAATTATTGTTTTAATTTCCTCTTCCTTGGTGGTAGATTCATCCTTTTCATTTTTGATATTGGTAATTTGGCTTTCTTCTTTTTTTAAATTAAATTAACCAAAGGTTTATCTATTTTATTGGCTTTTTCATAAAATCAGCTCTTAGTTTTATTTATTAGTTCAATAGTTTTCTTAATTTCAATTTTATTAATTTCTCCTTTGGTTTTCAGTATTTCTAATTTGGTGTTTAATTGAGTATTTTTAATTAGTTTTTTTCTAATAGCTTCTATTTTCAAGGCGACAACAATTCAAAAGTCAAAAGGTAAGGCTGCCATAGTTGAATTAAGCCTCTTGCTGGACCTCCCAGGAACTTATGTCCCAGTGCAGTGATTAAGTGGCACTAACAGACATGTTATCACAGCAGTTAACCACAAAAGGTTAGCCAAAAAATACCAAAAACAAAGACAATGAAGCTCTTGATTTCTTGTTTCAAGGACCAGCAGAATTTTATACCTAACAGTAAAGAATGTGCACTGTCTCTGTCTCTCCCAAGACTTGTACAT
This sequence comes from Vombatus ursinus, assembly GCF_900497805.2. Lineage (NCBI taxonomy): Eukaryota > Metazoa > Chordata > Mammalia > Diprotodontia > Vombatidae > Vombatus > Vombatus ursinus. Next base: position 29,251,652 of record NW_020940355.1, read on the forward strand.
AAATAGTAAATACATAGATCTCATATACAAACTGAAGTGGATGATGAGATTCAGAAGTTGGTCATCCAGAAAGAATTCAAGAGGCAGATATTCTCCTAGTCAAGAGAACTTGATTGACATAAAAGCAACAGGCTAGCCCTGGAAAGGGGGATACTAGTAGTTTGCAGGAAGACAGGAGTTTGTTTTTATGCACAATTTTTGGGCACTCAGCAAAGAGCAGAGTATGCTCGTACATGAGTAGTTAACCACAGGGAAATGGGGAGGCAGGAAAGGGAAGTAGGTGTGCCAAAAAAACAGCTCAAGGATGTGATCTCAGAACAAGGAACTTAGCTTGCAACATTTGTTCTAGTATGGAGGGCTAATCACATACACAGAGTATGGGCTAAGGAAGCAAGATTTTTTGTTATCAGACAGAGCTTCCTGTTACTGGGCAGGTTTAGATGAGACTCTCACAGTTGCTCGGTAAAAGTCAGCCTCATTATAAACAAAATATAACCTGGTCTCCATTATAGAAGGGAAAGTGAAAGGGTTTAAGCCTTCCTTAAATGAATGGAAGATTTGCTTTAAAAATGAAATACAAAAGAAAAGGACACTGTAAAGAGGTGGTGGATAATATTTAACTTTGGCCAGAGGATAGAAGGGATATGAAAAATACAGAGAAGAATAAGGTGAATGAAGAATAAGGCAATGAATATGTTGTGATTTTTAATACAGGGTGAACTTTAAGTCTTGCTATAGTTGTAAGCTATTAAAGTTTAGAACTTTTAAACTATTAAAACTAAAAACTACGCTAAGATTTATGCAACACTCTGTAAAATAAGAATGAAGTCATTTATGTAGGGGGTTGGAGTTGAACCAAATCTGAAGGATGCAACTTCTTATACTCCAAAGAGTGATAATGTGTATCCACAGGTATTATCAAGTGTGGGGTCATTCAGTAATGGTCATGAGAGATATAACAAAAATGTTTGCTTCCATAAAGACGTAGAGACAACCACTAGAAAAGTAACTAAATAAAACGGGATACAGCCAGTCTTACCTTGTTTTGCTGGTAGAAGTCAGTAAGTAGGACAAAGGTTAAGCTTTACTTAGTATGTGCATGCTTAATAGGCTCATAAATACTAACTTCTCCACCTCTGGGTGGAGTTAAGATGCCATTTTCTAAACATGTGATGTATGTAGAAGGAGGAAGGACATGTCAAGGAGTAGATGTGTAATAGGCATGTAGAAAGTTTTACACTTTCTGAAGTACTCAGCCAATGAGGAAACAGAGGAGGAATTCTGTGGCCAGGATTAGAAATATTAGAAATAAATAGTAAACTCTTGCTTTGGGGTGTGTGTGTGTGTGTGTGTGTGTGTGTGTGTGTGTGTGTGTTAGGATACCCGTTGTTTGCAACTGCATAATAAACTGAGCTTTTAACTTCATCCTTCCTAAGTCCTAATGACTTAATTTCTCACAGTCAGAGGGAGGAAAAAAAAGTAATTGTCTTTCTTGACTCCTTGTTGAAACCTAAAAAAGTGATTTTTTTTGTTGTTATTGGTCTGATACAAAAAATATCAAAGTCTGCTGCCTCTTCATAGCATATATTTCTGGTAATGAAAAGTTTGCTAATAATTAGAGCTAATCAGGTATAGAGTGATCTGCACCAAGGGACTTTATCTCCATTACAATTCTTCAAAAAAAAGTCTGGTTTCACTTTTTGTTGGGGAGGTAATAGAGGACATTCTTGGTTGTTGAACTTATGGTTGAGCTATATGACTTCTGAAATGCGCTCTTGTGCTGTGGTTTTTTATTCTATCTAGAGTGTGATGGGGAGTCTCATCAGATATGTGAGAAAACTGGTAAGCATGTCCTCCTTTTATTTATTTAGTATTAACTAATGATATTACCAGAACAAGCAAAGCAAGCTAAGGATGACAAAGTCCTATAGGAAAAAATAAATGGCAATCTTAGGTGTATAGTTTATGGTTTCATCAGTGCCATTGTTTAAAAAAATTAAGGATTTAGAAGAGAAAGATAGATTCGAGAAATGAACAGCTTTGGTTTGGCTTTGGTTTTCTGGTTTTGTTTTTTTTTCCTTTCAGTCATGTCAGACTCTTTTGACCACATTTGGGCTTTTCTTGGCAAAGACACTGGAATGGTTTGCCATTTTCTTCTTCAGCTCATTTTCCAGGTGAGGAAACTGAAGCAAACAGAGTTAAGTGACTTGCCCAGGGTCACACAGTAAGTGTCTGAGGCCAGGTTTGAACTCAGGAAAATGAGTCTTCCTGACTGTAGGCCTGGTTTTCTATACACTGTGCCACCTAGATATCCCTGGATTTCTGGCTGAGTCTTTTTTTTCGGTAGTGTCTGATTTTTTGTGACCCCATTTGGGATTTTCTTTGCAAAGATTCTGGTGTATTCTGCCATTTCCTTCTCCAACTCTTACAGAGGAGGAACTGAGGCAAACAGGGTTAAATGGTTTCCCTAGGACACACATTTATTAAGTATGTGAGGCCAGATTTGAATTCAAGAAGATGAGTCTTCCTGGCTCCATGCCCTGTGCTCTACCACCTAGGTGCCCATCTGGATTTCTGGACCACAGTTTAAAAATACAAGGATGATGGACACTTGAGTAGGGATTAACTATATCTAACCAGGACTGGTCAAAACCCAGTCAATTTGTCTATACTTTTACAAATCTCATCAAAACGATTTTAATTTGAAAAGGACAGGAGAGAAAGAAAATTGCTCACATTTATTAGCCAATCCTAATGTGACAGAGCAGTAGTCTTCAAACTTATTGGATTTGTGTACCCCCATTGGTTAAGGAAAAAAAAGAAAAAAATGTTGATCATTCATCCTAAATATATGCACATTTGTTTATTTATAAATATAAATATATGTAAATGTGCTAATAGTATGAGCATTATAAAATGTACCCAGAAATATTCATTAAAAAAGAATCAAACCTGAGATTCAGTAAAATCATTTTGGCAGCTGTTTGAAGGATGAATTGGAGAGGGGAGAGATTAGACAGGGAGACCAATTAGGATTCTATTGCAATAAACTAATGATGAAGTAGCTTCCAAAAGAAATAATTGACTATCTTAGATTCTTTTAAAATGCCGTATTAATGCCTTTTTTATTTATATTGCAATAATTTCCAGGTAAATGAATTTCCTCATCTACCATCCCTTTTAAACCCTTCTATATAATGGAGGGAAAAACCTAAACATATAACTAAAAACATCTGATACAATGATCAGACATGAGTAGTACTCATTCTGCTCTAGTAATGTCCCATCTTTCTGTATTAAGTAAGAATTATGTTTCATACTCTGTTCCTCTGAACCATCAATTGATTTTGTGATAACTCAGATTGGAGTTTCTTTTTAGTAATCTTTTTAAAAATTAATGTTCAATATTTATTATTATACAATAATAATCCATACATTAATATACTATAGTTTTTTTCCACCAGTCATTCTCTAATTAATGAGTAGCCAATTTATTTTCAGTTCTGTGCTCCAACAAAAAATTCTGTTTTGACTATGTTGGTGTATATTGGACCTTTGTTTCTGACTTTTATTATCTTTAGATAGAGAGTATGAAGAATTTAAATGCTTATGTTACATAATTCCAAATTGATACATAGAATATTTAGAACAATCTATATTTCTTCCAACATTGACTATTTTTATTTTTGTCACTTTCATGAGTGTTGAATATGTAAGTTAAAACTTGAGTTATTTTAATTCCAGTATCTTTATTAGTGATTTGTGAAGTTATAAAGGATCATTTATAGTCTGTATTTTTTAAACTTTTCATATCAGTTGAAAATATGTATTGAGGAATGACTGTTAGAATTATAGATTTGTGTCTGTCTCTATTTTTTGTATCAGATTATCATTGGCGGTACTTGATATTGTTACGACCTTTCACATGTCTGTTTTGAACTTATCTTATATATGGTATAAGATGAGTCTAAAAGAAATTTCTTCCAAAAAGCTTTCTAATTTTCTCACAATTACTTTCAAATCTTCTTCCCCTCCAGCAATTTATGTTCTTGATCTTATCAAACAATAAGCTACTGCTTTCAACTGCTTTCTTTTCTTGCCTACCTAATTTATTCCACTCACCTACTCCTCAACATTTTAACCAGTATGAAATAGTTTTGATGTATAGTGCTTTATAATATAGTTTGAGGTCTGGTCATGTCACATCACCTTCATTTGTATTTTTTCCTCGTAATTTCAATTAAGGTTCTAGACCTTTTTTCTTCCAAATGAATTTTTTTATTCTTTAGTGTAGTTTTAAAAAACTATGGTTGTCTCCATTTTTTTGAATCAAACACCCCTGTCCATTAAAAAATGAGCATAATCTCTCAATATCATATATATGGATATCTTCATTTACTTTTTTATAAATTACATACACATAGTAATGTACTAATAATTTTGTATATTGTGAAACTCACACAAAAATAGAAATTAAAAAGGATGAGATAATGATGAAATAAAATTTGATTCTATATTCAATAGAGAAATGCTGGGAGATTAAAAGATTAAAGTAAGTATGATAGTATTAGAGACAATCTTCATTACTGGCTATCATTAGAAGGATTGGATGAGACCTATCTTCTCACCTTCTGATTAATTAGTTGATCACACAACCGTTGGGATTTTGACACGGCTCTGAAGTGCATTTTGGCTCCCAATTTAGAGAACGTTACTATAAGGTACCCAAAGATAATTCGATTGGTATAGCAATCAATCTGCAAATAAATTGTGTCATTTTATTATATTGGAAAAGCTCAATTATAAGCACTAGGTAACTCTTTGATAATTTAAGTTTTCCTTTATTTTGCTAGATGGTCTTGTAATTACTTTTATGCATTTTGAGCCTTAGTATGTTAGGTGTGAAATATTTCATATATTTTATAGCTATTTATAGTAGAATTTCTTTTTATTAGTTCTTTTTGTTTTTTTTCTGTTAGTACTACATATAAATGACAAATTGATGGTTTTATTCTGAGTTCAGATACTTTACTGAAGGAGTTAATCATTTCGTTTAGTTTCTTTACTGATTCTTTGGGTTTTTCTACATATGTCGTCATGTTCACACTCCTCCTTCAAGGAACTCAGTTCTAATTGGAGACATAACACGTAAACAACTATGTACAAACAAGATCTATGCAGGATAAATGAGGCAATATCAGAAATAAGTTATTAACTTTAAGGGTGACTGCTTCTTACTTAAGAGAAAAGATGTCTTGCAGAAGGTGGGATTTTAGCTGAAATTTGAGGAAAGCCAGGAATACTTTTCTCCCCTTTGATTCCTACCCCCTGCCTACAAATAGACTGATTTCTCCACAATCCTGAAAAAAAAAAACAAACCAACAAACAAACAAACTTATGTGGCTCTTCTATTTAATCTGTCTACTTCACCAACCTATCACTATCTTTCTTCATGTACCTGATCTCTCTACTTTCTTACTAACAATTTTCTCCTCAAATACTTGGAATCTGGCTTCTTTCCCCAGTATTTCCATTCATTCACTTATTCATTTGTGATCTAATCAATGCGCATAAGCTGTGGTTTAGACTCAGAATTAAATAAGTAGAGACAGTTCCTCCATTGATACAGATTTCAATCTATTCATGACTTTTTGATTCTTGTTCATGTCCTCCATTAATCCCCTCAAAAGCATGTATCTGGGTGCATTAAAGTCCTTTTTCCAGACCTTTAAACCTTTCCCAGGTAGTAGCACATAACTTAGTTTATATATCCATTGTTATCTTTTAGTTTTACTGTATGACTGCTCACCTCTTTTTTATTATAAATGTCTTCATTATTCTTTATGTCACTTATTGTGTATAAGTCATCATACATAATATGCTACAGTATACTTAGGACAATCATACATCTCTTCACCACTCTTTGAGTGACCTGAATTTTTGAGTTTTTGAATAGCACTTTTTTTTATTCATTGCCACGAAGAGATGGTTTATTATTTCAGGTATTGTTTATAGTATTTTGAATTTTTCCAAATGCAATAAAGCCTCTTGCATCTTCCTTTTTAATTCTGAGCCAAACACATTGTCCATCTGCAATGCCTGCTCAAGGCATTACCTACAAGTAGACAAACCCAATGGCTGCCCATCCAATTGTATACCATAATATGTTCAATAAGCATTTGTTACCATTTTTTTCTGATGTGGAATGCTAGACATAATGTATGAGTTCTTGTGGGCAAAATCAGTTCTACGTAGAATATATATGAGACTGTGTATGACTGTATATGAGAATACTGGCCTTATAAACATGGAATCATGAGTTTGAATTTCACCAGAGCCTTAAGGTTTATAAAGAAGCTGAATGTCCTTAACACACTGTTCTGTTAGTTTGACTGTACAATATGTCTCTCATTGATCCTGAAGGTTAGGGTTAATCTTAATCAAGCACTGTCCTTCGGATGCTGACATTCCACAGCATCTGGGCCTCAATGAAGAGGCAGAAGAGACAAAACCTGGATCCTAATTAAATAAATGGTTATTAATATAATAGAAAATAATTTTCTCATCCAGCTATATCCTTTTTCTTGACCTTCCACTCTCACATCTCTAACTGCTGATTGGACACATAGAACTGAATATCTTTGAGATATCTTAAACTCAGTGTGTCTAAAACTTAACTCATTTTCTTTCCTGCCCAAATCCCCTCTTCTTCCTAACTTTCCTATTACTGTTGAAGGTACTACCATCTTCCCAGTCACTCAGGCTTACAACCTCAATGTTATCTTAGATTCATAACATATTCTCTCCACATCAAATCATTTGTGAAATTCTATCATTTCTATCTTTGTAACAACTCTCAAATGCTCCCTCCTTATGTCCTCTGACATTGACACTATCCTAGTGCAGGCCCATGTCACCTTATGCCTGGACTATTGCCATAGCCCTCTGATTTTTCTCCCTGCCTCAAATCTCTCCCCATTTCAGTCTATCCTCCACTCAGTTGTGAAATTGATCTTCCTAAAGTACATTTCTGATGATGTCCCACCTTTCCCTTATTCAATATACTTTAATGGCTTACTATTACTTCCAAAATCAAATATAAAATCCTCTTTTGGGCTTTTGAAACTCTTCATAACCTGAGACTTTACTATCTTTCTAGTCTTCCTGTACGTTATTGCCCTCTATTTACTCTGAGAACCAGTGACACTGACCCTTCACCGTTCATTGCACCTGTCACTCTGTCTCTTAAATCTGTGCATTTTTATTGGGTCCTCCCATGCCTGAAACTCTCTCTCTCTCATCATCTCCCCTTCCTGGGACTTTTGGTCACAGTCTTAGCTTCTACAAGAGGCCTTCCTGCTCCTTTTTAACCTTAGCACCTTTTCCTCTGAGATTACCTTCAATTTATGCTGTATATATCTTGTTTTTATGTAGTAATTTGCACATCAACTTCCCCATTATACTGTGAGCTTAAGAGTGGGGATTTTTCCTTTTTCCCTTTCTTTTTATCTCTGTTGCTTAGCACAGTGGCACAATGGTTGGCACAGAATAGATACCTAATAAATGTTTGCTGACTTCTTAACTCAACTATTCCTTCCTTAGATTATATGATCCATGAGGTTATTTACTGCTATAAATCCAATGATTCCAAGCCATTCTCCCGTGAAGCCATATGGCTGTGAATCATAGAACTCCATGATCTCAAAATTATGAAATTCCATGTGATCCAAACTAGAAAAGAAAGACCCATAGCAGGGGTAATTAACTGACAGAATTTTTGAGAAAAGATAATGAGTTAAGTTTTGCACATGTTGATATAATACATAACAGGTATGATTAGACAGAATCTTATTATTACCAATTATATTATATGTGAGAAGACTCTATATGGTGGAAAAAGAAACAGTAGGAGCCACATCCTAAAGCCTCCCCCCATACAAGTAAGGTAATTTTTCCTTTTATATGCAATCATCTTTTTAATTGCACTATGTTATGGAAATGCTTCTTTTATTCCATAAATTAAAAATAGAATTCAAAGAAAAAAGCTATTGGGAACATCCTCCATTCTTGATTAGATCAGGCAACTAAAGGTTTTCAAGCCCTTTATTTCACTTTTTGGTCCCTGAACCAACAAATGTTTTAGTTCGATCTGAATACCTTTTAAGGAAGAATTAATCCATTTAGGGGAAATATATGGAGAAGAATTATGTAGGAGAATGATAATTGTGATAATAGTCATAGTAGCTGACTTCAATGTAGCTCTTTAAGATTTGCAAATCTCCTTACATGCATTATCTTATTTGATCTTCATAGCTCTGTGAGGTAATTGATGGGAGTATTATTATCAAAAGATTATAGGTCTGGAGTTGGAAGGGGGCTTGGAGATAATTTAGCCAAACCCCCTCGTTTTACAGTTGAGGAAACTGGAAAAGTTAAGTTACTTTCCTAGGGTCATGCAGCTAGTTCTGAGGCAGAACTGTAACCCAGGCCTTCCTGATTCCAACTCTATTTGCAAACCATACTGTCTGATAGAGTACCTACACTGATGAGATCACAAATATACTGAAGTTTTAAAATATTGTCTTTTATTTCAGATGAAGAGACATAGCTTTGATATCCTTTCTGAATAACTTAGTTAAAATGATTGAAAGTTGGTTAGTTGGTAGGATGGAAGTCTAATGCTTATCCCTCTGTTTCTTCTCCATATAATTACACTGCATCTTGAAAGAGTTGTCTTGGTTTATTCTTTGTATAGTCCTGGTTTGTGTTTCATTCTCATAATCTACGTCTTTGTGATCTTAGTGACACAAAGCCACCTTGGCTAAGGTGGTCTTCTACTTTGGGAAATTCTATATGCCTGAAAGTTTACTATAGCCCTTCATCTACTGAGGCCATCATCACTCAAAGAGGAAGAGGAGGGTATGCTAAAGGAACAGAGGTTTGACATCAGTAAATACATAAAGTAAATTGAATTGGAAGGGCAAAACTAGTTCTTATGGTGGCTTTCCTTATTATAGTCCTAGGAATGTATCTAGGGAAACCTGAAGGTGAAATGTTAGAAGCAGAAATTCTGAGACTGTTATGAGCAACTGAGACATTGTTAGGAGAATTTGGTGCAGCCTTACTTGTATAAGCCAAGGATCTTCATTGGAGGGAATCTCTACAAGTGCCCAGATCCCTAGTGAGCAGGCTATATTTATGGATTGTAGTCAATTCTGTATCTACTTTCTCGGTGTGCTCCCGTCTGCACTTGGAAGTTATCAGATGTTACATCTACAAATGCCGCTAAGATGGAAATCCTGGGGAATATTAAATGAAACCTCTCTGGAAAAGAATCTTTGTGTAGCTGAATGTGAATAATGTTATCTCAAAAAAACATGTCCTTCACTAAGGAGAACAAGGCCTTTTCTTTGTTTAAAAACAGCAGCTCTAATCTTAGTTACGGAATTTGCTTCGAGCACAGAAGCCTGGAAGCCAAAGACAGTGAGAAGAATGCATGCAGAACAATCACAAGAACTTTTTAAAGTTCCTTCCTTTTTATAGAATGTTCTTAAACCTCCCCAACATGATGTTTTTGCACTGTTTCTGTTTCTCTGTTGCTCCTTCTCCATTTTCATCTACCCTGGTGCATCCACATAGACATACATCTGCTAATTTGTGATGAGAAGTACATGAAAAATCATGGACGTTGAATCTCCAAGGTTTAAAGTAACTTAGCAGCCATCCAATCCAATCAATCCTCCTCATGACATCCTCAGCAAGTAATCTTCCTTTTTCTACTTGAAATTCTCTATTGGTAGAAAATTCACTACCTACCAAGGCAGGCCATTCAACTTTTATGTTGATCTATTTTTTCCAAGATCTAACAAAGAATGAAATTGCTTTATTAGTGAATGACAGTATTCATGATGTTTCCATAAAACTTTCCTCAAATGCCTTCATTACAGTAATTTAATTTTTTTATTTATTTAATTAAATATATCTGAATTACATGTAAGTAATTTTTAACAATCATTGAAAAATTTTTGACTTTTAAATTCTCTCCCTACCTCTACTCCTCTCACCCCTCCTTGAGAAGGCAAGCACTTTAATTTCAATTATATATGTGAAGTCATGCAAAACATATTTCCATATTGTTGCTCTAATTTTTTAAGGAGAATGATCCATATATTAATCCAAATCTGATGTTCTGTAATTTTGTGGGATATAGAGAGTCACAGATTTAGGGTGGAGGGGACTTTCACTCCCTCATTTTAAAGATGAAGTAACTGAGGATCAGACCTCAAGTGACTTGTTCAAGTTCACAGAGTTTGTATATAGCAGAACCAGAATTTGAACCCAGTCCTCTAACTCTAAATCCATTGGTCTTTGCATTATTCCACTCATATATTAGTCTTTTAAACATATCTTTATAATTATATCTTTTAAAATATCTTTTAAAATTATGCCTTCCTCTCACTGCTCAATCAATTAAATAATTTAAAAATCCCTTCATAACAAACACGCAATAGTCCAGTGAAACAAATTCCCACATTGGCCATGTTCAACATCATTATGTATTTTCAGTCCATCACCTCTCTGGAAAAAGGTGGATATTCACCCAATGTTCCTGCTTTTGTCTTTTGAAACCAAAGAAAATGTGTCTAGTCACCCTTTTGCATGACAACAGAAATATTTGAGAATGTGATCGTCTCCTTTAAATTTACTGTTCTTTTGGCTAATCTTCTGAAATTTATTTTATCAGTCTTGATCACTATCCAATGGACATTCATGAATTCAAACACATTTATTTATTCATAACTAATTTATTTTTAGTTTTCAGCATTCACTTCTATAACACTTTGAGCTTTATATTTTCTTCCTCTCCTTCTCCTCCCCCTTCCCCAAGACAGCATGCAATCTGATATAGGCTGTACTTATACACATATTAAACATATTTTCACATTAGCCATGATGTAAAGAAGAATTAGCTCTTCTCAGTAATGCTCAAGGATCTAAGACAACTCAAACACATTTATTAAGATCATACTATGTGTACTGGGGTGTATGATGTGTTCACAGAGGACTAGCACCTCTGATGCGAGGGCTTGCTGAGCCCTTTTCAGGGCTGCCCATCCACCTTTGGTGTCCAACTGTCACCCAACTCTTACCTGTGGCTCCAAGAAGCTATAACATGCTCAGTGGCCACACCTGGGTAAAATTGTCTCAGCAGATAGGCTAAACCAGGTTGCATGTAATCAACAGGCCTCAAGCCCATTAGTGAGTTAAGGGGATGTCTACCCCAAGTATGTGAACACTTCCTGTGGCAGAAGGGGTGGATAAAAATAATTTGTTCCAACTGCCATGAAGGCAGTAAAGGAGGGTCTGTGGGGTACTTAGAGTTTGGTCAGACATCAAAGATGCCAAGATCATCCACTGTATCCTGGGTCATCACTAGTAGTCTTAACTTTCATTTTGCCACCAGACTTCAGTGACTCTGGAAGACAGAATAAGGCTAATGACCTTAGGCAACTCTGCCTCACTTAAATCCAATTCACACATCAAAACATCACCCTGTCATGTCATTGGTCCTCTTTGAAAACAAAGGATAAACAACAGCTAAGTGTACTGCGATGCATTGCCCTAAACTCTGGCATTAATCACTTATGGAAAAGAGCTTATATCCTATTAATAACAAGATATTTGAAGAGAAAAAAAAACAGCGTCAGTGACTAGGGGACTCAAGAAGTGGAACATAAGCTTTTAATGAATCTAAAGAGTTAAGGAGGGAGCACATTTTAGCCAGTGCAAAGACAAGGAGGTAGAGGATGCAATTCTGAGTCTGGGGAACAAGAACATAAATTGTTTTGGCTAGAATGTAGGTGTTATGAAGTGGAATTATATGATGGATAGGGGAAGGAAGACTGGAGACAGACTGAAATTCTTTTAATGCATGCTTTGGAACTTCTATTTCATATTCAAGGCAATTAGAAGCTACCAAAGATTTTTCAGTAGAGTAATGATGCTTTTTAGCTTGTCAATGTCCTTCCTAAACTATGGTTCCCAGGAATTAGCTCAGATGCCTAAATATGGTCTATCCCTGTCAGATTATACAGCAGGACTATCATCTCCATTTTCTAACACTAACCTGCGTTTAAAGAAGCCTACGATTATATCAGCTTTGTTGTGTTTTACACGATATTTTGTGTCATCTTGACGATGCCACAACTCAACACAAACCGATAGGCCTTTTTCACACAAGGAATGTCCAGGCGTGATACTTTATTACATCTAACACAGCAAATCTTACTCCGTCATGTCTTACATGTAATACTCCATTTCCCAGCTCCTTTCCTTGGAATTGGTTGTCTGAAATACCAAGAATAGACAGCATCCTCTTTACCTCTTAAAACCTCTTAAAAACCATAAAACTATGCTTTCCCCCACCTTCTGGTACCTTCTAACTCATTCATCCCAATTTAACGTCCATTTATTTTGTATTTTTGTACATTTTTCTGCCGTGATAGAATATAAGTTCCTTGGGAGCAAGAACTATTTTATTTTTGTCTTATGCATCCCTGATGATTAGTACAATGCCTGGAATATAGTAGGTACTTAATAAATTCTTATTGTTTCATAGCTTCCCTATCTTGTACTTGTGTGGTTGATTTTTGTAAACCCAAGTATATATCATGTTATTATATTTAATCCATTGCTCCAGAATCATAAGAATTTTTTCAATGCCAGTTTCACTATCCACTTTCTGTAACTATCTTGTTGAGCTTAATATCATTTAAAAATATGGTAAGCATAGTTTCAATGACATCCAAATCAGTGATGAAACTTTCAAAGTCAAGGTCAAGAAGGGAGCCTCAGGACACTCCTTAAGAACCTCCTTTCAGGTTAGCATCAGTCCATTCATTAATCACTGAAATTTGGGTGTGATATTTAAAACATTTTCAGATACACCAAAAATATATTATCATGGTGCTAGACCTAGAATCTGGAAGACCTGGAGTTCAAATCCAGCCACAGACACTCTCTAGCTATACAACCATGGGCAACCTCAATTAGTCACAATTTCCTCATCTATAAAATAGGTAGAACTGTAGTACCTACCTCCCAGAGTTTTTGTGGGGATAGCATACAGTAATATTTGTGAAAGCATTTTGCAATGTTAAAGCATTATATAAGTGCTAGAAATTTATATGATATTATTATTAGTATGTTAATATGGATATATATTTATACTAATAATCTCAATTTTATCTACTTTCTCCATAAGAATATTGTGAGAAACTTAATAAATTGTATTAATGAATCAAAATTGGCTACATTTACAGTATTCCTTTTGTCAAATAGCTCAATAACCCTATTAAAAAAAAGAAATTAGGTCAGTTACTCTGGCATGTATTTTTAAAAATTAACCCATCTTGCCTTTAGCAGTTGTTACTTCCTTTTCAGGTGCTTCTCAAAGCATATAACTGACAGCATCATTTCAAATGACCCAGGAAAACTAAAAAAAAATTCATAGGAATGATGTAAAAGTTCAAATAAGATTATCTTTGATGAGTAAAGAACCTGTTTTTTAATATTAATATAATATATTTGAGTCAATTTTTCACTTTCATTTCAGAAAGTAGGTGATATATTGTATGTTATTAGAATACATAAAATCAGGAATCATGAATTTATAGCTAGAACAGACCCCAAAGGCCATCTAGTCCAATCTCATTTTAAAGATACTGAGGCCCAGAAAAGGAGGGGAGGGAATTGTAGGTCTTTTATTCCAATGCTTGTTTCCAGTCTCTTCTGGTTACAAATATGCTCAGGAATTCCTAGCCATCCAACAACAACAACAGAAATAGAACAATTACATTTTGCTTTTAACATTTCCATTCCTCCAACATATGTCTTTCCTTTGTCATTCTTTCATTTCACTGTTAAACTTCGAGAAAGAAGCCTATATCTGCTTCCTCCACTTTCTGAAGTTTGAATTCCATCGTTAATACTCTATTGGCACTACTTTCCACAAGGTCACACATGACTGCTTTAAAAAAATCCAAGAATCCTTTCTCTTATCTGTTTTGTGTTATCTGACACTATTGACTAGCCCCAGTTTGATACATTTTCCTACCTTGGCCTCTGTGTTTTTGCTTTTACTTGGTTCTTCTCTTACCTAACTGACTGGTCCTTCCTGATTCATCCCCATCCTCCCAACTCCTAAGTGTATGTTTCTTCTAAGGCTCTGTCTTCAGCCTGCTTCTTTCTCCTTCTGTAGTTTCTTCTTTGGCAAATTTTTCTACTGACTTCATTATTCCTTCATGCAAATGATTGCCAAGTCCATCCATGATCTTAACCTTCAGTCAATCAATCAGAAAACATTTATTAAGCACTTACTATATATTATAGATGCTTAGGTGGGCTCCAGGAACACAAAGACAAAAATGAAAATAGTTTCTGTCTGCAGGGAGCTTACACCACTAGGTCTAATATATAACAATATATAATTGGTAATAATAATAAGAACAAGATAGCAAACTAGCATTTATATTAGAGTTTAGGGTTTTATGAAGCTCTGTACGTGTCATCTAATTTGACCACCACCATAACCGTGGGAGGAAGTTGTTGTTATTATTCCCATTTTGAAGTTGAGAAATATGAAGTACAATCAAACAGTAATTCTCTGAGGAAAGAATTTAAGTAATCTTCTTAATTTCAGGTCCAACATTCTGTTTGCTGCATCACTTTTTCACTTAAATAACACACAAAATCTCCTAACTCTGCTACTCACTACCTATATGAAATTAAATAATTACATGTCTTTGGACCTCAGTTCATTCATTTATAAAATAAAGGGGTTGAACTTAGATGATGTCCAAGATTATTGCTTGCCCTAAATCTTCTATGATACAGGGTGGAAAATTGGATCAGTTATTTTCACCCCAAAACTATCCCTCTTCTTAATTTCCCTATATTCATGGCATTTCCATTGGACTAATTGAATCTTATAATCATCATTTTGTTTTTTTTAAACAAATTTTTATTTGTATTTATTTAGTTAATTTTCACATTGGCTAAATTTCCTCCTATATCTTCTCTCCTAGAGAGCCATCATACCTGACAAATATTTTTAAAGAAGAAAAAAAAGAAGAAAAAAATCAGTATAACAAAAGAAATCTGGCAATATATGATATAGTTCACATACATAGGCCCCCAGCTCTATGAAAGCATGGTGAAAGGTATCTTCTTTGTTAGAGTCATGTTTTTTCTTTGTAATTTTGAAACATTCTTTTTCTATTGTTCTGTCATTTTTATTTTCTTTTACATCATTGTAGTCATTATGTATGTTATTTTCTTGTCTTTGCTTACTTTATTTTGCATTATTATATGCAAATCTTTCGATGATTCTCTGTATTCTTCATATTTATAGCTTTTATAGCACATCATATCCCATTACATTCATGCACGTCACTTTTTCTATTCCCTAATCGATACACATCTACTTTGTTTTCACTTCTTTGCTGGCACCTAAGTGCCGCTATAAATATTTAGATGTATTTGGAAATCTTTTTTTTTTTTTGATAATGACATTCTTGGTGTATATGCTTAATAGTAGAATGTCTGGATGAAAGGTTATGGACATTTTAGTCACTTTATTTGCATAATTGAAGTTGTTTTTCAGAATGGTTCTAGTAATTTATAGCTCTACCAACAATGCATTAGTGTGCATGGATTCATTTTAAAGTTCTCTCACCTCCTCACTGAATCATTTTAATGTGTAATAAGTCCTACCTTAATGATGTCTCACATATCCACTTTTTGTTCAACAACAAACTTCAAGGTTTACTATTGCTTCAAAGATTAACAAAAGAAAAGGAAAAGAAAAAAAAAACCTTCTGACTGTATTTAAAGTTTCCTTCTATTTGTTTCTCCCTTTCATGCAAGTTTTGTGCCAAATAAATTATATCCCTAGCTTTTATTTTCTTTTGATTTCATCCTTCATTTTCCCACCTAAAATAAATTGTCCACCCATGCCTGAAATACACTCTCTACTGATTTCTGTCTTTTGAAATCATCTTCAAGTTTTTTATTTTTAACCTCTTCCTTTCAGCCTTCCCTGATCTCCCAAAAGGGGGAAGAGATCTTTTTCTCTTCAAATTTTCTTAGGTTGCTCCAATCTTCCCTTTACACCATCACATTCTACCTTGTATGATGCTTATTTTGGACATGTGCGTATACATATATACACACATATATACATGCATATATACATATATGTATGTGTATAGACATATATACACATATACATGTATATTTCTACATCTCTCTGTGTGTATATATATGTATATATGTATATATATATATATGCACATATATGCATGCATGCTGTTGTTCAGTTATTTGAGTTGTGCCCACCTTTTTGTGACTCCACTTGGTGTTTTCTTGGCAAAGATATTAGAGTGATTTGACACTTCTTTCTCCAGCTTATTTTATAGATGAAGAAACTAAGGTAACCAAGGTTAAGTGACTTGCCCAGGATCACACAGAAAGTAAGTGT
The DNA here is from genome assembly GCF_900497805.2 of Vombatus ursinus. Taxonomy (NCBI): domain Eukaryota; kingdom Metazoa; phylum Chordata; class Mammalia; order Diprotodontia; family Vombatidae; genus Vombatus; species Vombatus ursinus. The sequence goes on from NW_020940355.1 coordinate 29,268,192, forward strand.
TTGAATTTGTATTTGAACTCAGGTCTTCCTGATTCCAGAACCGGTGATCTCTATCCACTGTGCCACCTCTCTTTGTCTCTATCTCTTCATCTCCATCTGTGTGTATGTGTGTGTGTATGTGTGTGTGTGTATGTATACACGTATGTGTGCACACACCCTCATATACTCTAACAGCAGGGTATATCTATCCATCCATCCATCCATTCATCTATCTATCTATCTATCTATCTATCTATCCATCCATCTAGCATCTATCGATATATCTATCTATCCATCCATCCATCCATCCTGCTCTTAGATTGTAAGTTCATTGAGGGAATGGATTACATAATTTTTAAACTTTGTATCCTCGGTGACTAATATAGATTGATCATAACGGCGATTAATATGTTTGAGAAATTGAATTGAATTGAATTGAAATAGTGTAGAGTAACCTATTTAGGTGCAATGTAGAGTCTGATCCTTCAGTAGCAGCGTTGAAGTTCAGACACAGATTACTTTGTCCGATGCCCCCACATTTCTTTTTGTTTTCTTTGCAGCTTGGTCCCTGGAATGGCTTTGGCACACTGATAGAGTTGCCTGAACCTAAGTTGAGTTCAAACTTGTACTCTCTTATCATGGAAGAGGATTGTGAACTTCTTAAAATCAATGCAAAGGAGTATGCCAAGATTAAAGAGGTACAAAGGCTATATTCCCTGGTGTAAAATGGTTATATATAATATAGAAAATGTAATAACATTACAAATTATGTAATTTGTAGATATTATCATATTATGTAAGAATGTGATACAACATATATTAGCTTATTATGTGTATATGTGTATCTGTATATAGAAACATATATAGTTATATATAATTATTCTGTTTAGTCATATATACTTGTATAGAATATAATATACATTGAATGAATTATGCAATATAATACACAGTCTATTGCAATATATTATATCTTAACTTATATTCTATTATTATTAAATATAATATAAATGTTTATTATTTTATGTGTATACATATAAGCACATATTATTATGTAATATTTATATCTATATATTCTTATAATATATTACATATTATATAATATAATACACCTGTGACTAATTATATTATATAATATGGCATACTTTATCTTATTATAGCATATTATAATATTGTATTAATATTATGTAGTATAAATTATAATGTACTAAATATTATGTTACAGAATATGCAATATACTATGATATACTATATATGAACATATACAAACAAATGGAAATATTTATATATGATACACATTTATATGAATATGTATATATAGACACAGATCTGTGCATATACATATTATGTATATATATATTTATATATATGCATACATATCTATCTATCTATCTATCTATCTATCTATCTATCCATCTATCTATCTATCTGTGATGACCTGGCTGTGTTTAGTGTATTAGGGAGGCCTACTCTGTGTATATCATAGTGCAGTCAGATCTAATGGCACTCACTTTTATTTTTGACCAATTTAAATTCAATCAACATTTATTAAATGACTTTATGCAAGAATCAACAGTATGCAAGGAGAAGAATCATTACTATAAATAGTGTGGGGTTGTTAGCAGTACATTCATTTGAGACTTCAGGTCTCCTCAGATTTCATGTTGTAATCATTAGAGTTCAGATTTGTGCAGGCTATGAAGGCAGTGAAGTTTTATAATTCATTTCTGCAGAGGGAGACAGTGTTAATGACATCTTCCAAAGTACAAAAAGTCCTGAAGATTGTTTCACTGCATTAACAATTAAAAACACAAACACATATAGGTTTCCCTTCCCATTCATCTAAAGGAGACTGAATGTTTCCACAGGCTCAGGTGTTTGCTAAACTTGACCATCAAAAGATAAACAATCTAATCAGTGGAAAAACAAAGGAATAGTGGAAAGTTTCTTTTCAACCAAGCTATGACTATCAATACCCTATTATGCCATTTATTTTCCTGCTACTCCCAAGACTTCCCAAAAATTAAAAAAAAAAATGATGCCTGCAATCTGTTGAACAGGGGTACAATTCCTCTACCCCAAGAACTCCCTGGACTACAAATAGCCCCTACAGGGTGTAGCCCAATACATCTGCTAATATTGTCTTGCAGAATGTGAAAAGTGAACTTTAGACAAAGAAGAAATTGCTTCTGGGCTATATTGTTGTGCCTCGCTGTGATCTTTAAGTGAACTCCTAGAAGGGAAAATGCCCTGGAAACCACTTCCCCCACTCCCAAGATGACCTCACCAGACAGTGTTTCCATTGTTTTAGTAATATTTACTGTTACTTTATATGAGAGTTTTCATTTGCTGGGACAATTATAATAATAATCTAACTTCAAATGGTGCCTTCTTCATATTGACCAAAGAGAATTGAGAGTGCAAATGTTGACTCCATTTAACTGACGGGAAAGTAAGCTCAGTAACTCAGTTTAAGTGAGTTAAACATGACTCCATAGCTATTGAAGACAGTTTGAACCTGCATCTCCTAAACAAACATTCATTATTCTTTCTACTTCATCACATGGTCTTTCCATTACAAGGTTTAAGAAGGAGGGAAAGAATCAAGCATTTATTAAGCACCTACTATGTGCCAAGAATTGTGCTAAGCCCTTTACAACTGGTGTCTCATTTAATTCTTACAAACCCTACAAGGTAGGTACTATTATTATCCCCATCTTCAGCTTAAAGAAACTGAGGCAGAGGGAGGTGAAGTGACTTACCTAGGGTCTCACAGTTAGTAAATGTTTGAAGCTACATTTGAACCCAGGTCTTCCTGACTCCAGGTCCAACATATTATCAGAAGAGATATTGTAAAGCACTTGACTATACATGTTATATAGTAAGTGCTTTTTAAATCTTTATTCCCATTTCTTCCCTCTATCCACTGTGCCATGTGGTGGCTATTCACAAAACAGCGATCCTATTTCCTATGGACCCTGAAGACTCATGCTGCCTTCCATCACTTCTTTCTTCCTCTCTTTACTCTTGTTAGTATATCCTTCCATCATGGAACAGACACTTCTGGCTTATTAACTGGTGATACCCTAACCCCATGATGTAACCTGAGCTGCCTACTCATCTCACTGCCTCACTCCTCACTCCACTCTGTCGTCTACTCAACTGTCAAATTGGTTTTCCTAAAGCACAAATCTGATAATGTCACATTCTGTCTCCTCTCCTCCACCATTCAATCAAATCCAGTGCTTCCCTATTGCTCCTGTAACTGTATATATGTGTGTGTGAGCACACACATACACACATATACATATACATGCATATATGTATATATACACACATACATGAGTATATATATATATACATATATGTCTATCTATCTATCTATCTTTTTATGTCCTTAAACCCTTCATAATCTGACCTCTTCTTACCTTTCTTGTCCTCTTATATATTACATCCCCCATGTACTCTGTGGTCTTCCCTGGCCTAGCTGCTCTTCTTTGTACACAATATTTCATTTACTGACTATTCACATTTTCTTTGGCTGTCTTTCATCCTTGAAGGAGATCTCCTTCCTGGAGCACAACACTCTGCCTCCTCTTCCCCTCCTTTATCTCTGCCTTATGGCTTTCCTGGCTTCCTTCAAATCTCTGCTAAGATATTACCTTTCTACAATAAGACTTTCCTGGTCCTCTTTAATCTTAGTGCCTTTCCTCTAAGATCATCTCCAATTTACCCCGCACATATCCTATTTGCTCATCACTATTTGCATATTGTCTCCCTTATTAGACTGTGAGATCTTTGAGAGTAGTGTCTGTCTTTTGCCTTTCTTTGTATTGCTAGCACATTGTCTGACACATTATATATGACACTTAATAAATGCTAGTTGACTGTTTCTAAGCCTGTTATTTTTTTGACCAAGTGACCCTAATGGAGCAAAACTGTAATATCTAGGGCTATAATTGTCAAAGTTAGAGCTCTATTTGTCAACTGTCACAAACAAATAACATTTTTTCTTTTAAAATGTCTCTTTCCAGTTTCCTTAAATAAATAGATGAATGAATGAATAACTGAGTACATAATCTGAAATACAAGAAGTGCAAAACATGGTCTCTGCTCTCCAGAAACTTATAATATAATTAAGGAGACACCCCACAAATACATAAATATACCTATGCACAATGATAATTAGCAAGGTGGCATATATTAAGTGTCAAATATAGAAACCAATAATATTAGCATTTCAGGATTGGGAGACAACAGCATGGCATGAGGCAGTCAGGGAAAGTTCCATGAAGTTGGGATTTAAGCTGGATGTTAAAGAAGTTTTTAAGGAATTGTGTGTGTATAGCATGACTGACAATGAGCATTCTAGATAGCCGGAACAGCAGGAGCAAAAAGATGGGAGATGGGAATGGCAAGTATTCATTGATTTCTTGTAGATCAGCATGGCTAAAATGGAGGGTTATTTTTATGAGAGTCATAGGATCATAGGATTACTAATTTGGAGTTAGAGAGTATCTAACTAGACCACCTCATTTAACATATGAGGAAATTGATGCCCAGAGTGATTAAAAGAATTGCTCTTGGTCACATAGCTAGTAAGTGGAAGAGTTGAGTTGGGAGTCTAGGTCATCTGACTCTTTCCTCTATATCGTGCTGACTTGTTGTAATTTTCAATAATAAATCATGGGTTTCCTAGGATAGTCCTGATTTTATGACAACAAAATATACTTTCTAACAAGAGGCTTGCCAAAGGAATAACTGTCTATTCAGAGCTTTGGTTCAGGGAGTAAGATCCAGGTAATAATAGTAGAACGGTGGCTCATACAGTAGGTTGTATTCAGATTAGGGAGGGTCTTAGAGATAATTGAGAGCCATTAAAACTTTTGAGTATGGGATTAGCATGAAAGCAATCTTTTAATAAAATTGATATTGTAAAGATCTAAGACATCCCCAAAGGCTTCATAATGGAAAATGCTATCCACAAAGAAGAAAGAACTATGGAGTTTGAATGCAGACCGAAGCATACTATTTGCTATTTTTTTTCTTCTGTTGTGTTTTGTTTCCTCTTTCTGGTGGTTCCTCCTATTGGTTCTAATTCTTACCTACGATATCACTAATGCGAAAATACGTTTAATAGGAATGTATATGTATAGCCTATATCAGATTGTGCGCCATCTTGGGGAGGGAGGGGGGGAGGGAGGGGAAGAAAAATTTAAAACTCAAAAGCTTATGGAAGTGACCATTGATAATTCAAAATAAATTAATTAAAAATTTTAAAAAAGAAGAAAAAAAAAGAAAATTGATATTGTAGCATTACCAATGCATAGTGTAGGACTGTGAGGGGCAGAGTAACAGGGACCCTTCCCCTCCATTTACACTGAAACTGCACTTGTCAAAGTCCTAATTCTTTTCCACTTCATTTATTGCCTCTTTGATTTTGGGCTCTCCTTTCTGTAAACCAGTCTGAATACTCCTAATAAAACTAATCTTTCTTTAATACTTTGATCAAAATCTTAAATACGTGGTAGTCACTCAATAAAGACTTTTGTTGGTTGATTTATAGTGTATAAAGAGTTATGGTGGACTTATTTTCTAATTTAATTCAATTTGGTTTCTCTCCATTTGCTTGTTAACCAATCCATAAGCATTTATTAAGTACTAACCATGTGCCAGGCATTATATTTATTATACCATAACCTCCTGACCCCTCTTCATCCACTTCCAGAATATATTTGAGGAAGACAGCATTGTTGTCTGGTTGTTTATGTTTGGATATACTGTCTCCCTAACTAGATTCCAAAGGCCTATGGCAAGGGTAGGGAACCTGCAGCCTCAGGGCCACATGTAGCCATCTAGGTCCTTGGGTGTAGCCTTTTGACTGAGTCCAAGTTTTACAGAACAAATCCTTTTATTGTTCTGTGAAGTTTGCATTCAGTCAAAGGGCCACACTTGAGGACCTGAAGGGCCACTTGAGACCCCAGGTTCCCCACCCTTGGTCTATGGTCATAGTAAGTTCTTCAAGATCAGAAAGGAGAGATCATTTCTTTTTTCCTAACATTCATACCCTATAACACAGGCCTTCCTGCAGTTGGCATTCCTTGAGTGCTTAATTAGTGAGTGGGACCAGAGAGTTAAGTCAGCAGACAGGGATATTTACCTGAAGAATGGACAAATTTTTCTGTCAGAGGAACAGAAACATGGTGTGAATTGAACATTGGAATTATTAATCCTGAAGCTGAAATCTACTTCTCAGGAAAATTGTTTTGATTTTCAGAGTGGCAGCTTTTTATTTCAAAGTATTGCTATTTCAGTTTTGAGCCTGAGAAGACTACCTTTTGAGTTTGATCTGATAGGGTGATGTGATTATTAAAAACAAACAATGAAATTTTCTTCAAATGCTTCAAAAAAATGGAATGTTATATAAAAGAATTTGTAAGTCTATGAAAAGTGAGAAAAGAGGGAAACAGAATTTAATAAGCATGCCTATGCTTATAATTCTTAAAAGGTACAAACATGTTCACTTTTCTATGGTCATAAAAGCAATGATTTTGCAGTGAATGTTATTCCTTCAGCATGTGCTTTATTCTACTGAATTCTAACCAGGAAAGACTGTTTTGTTTTTTTCTTTGCCAACCTCCATGATTGTGCTACTTTCTTTTTTTCCTATTTTCTTCTTACTATCTTCTTTTTTTACCTGGTGACAAACATTCTGAACGTTCACTCTCTTTCAGAAACAAGCTAAAATGGAAAAGCTTACAAGGGAGCAGCTAATCCATAAGTGCCCCTATTATCGAAATTGGCCTAAGCTTTCTGTAGAGGAGTTAACTGTCCACATTAAATGGAGGCGATACCCTCCAGGACATGGTAAGTTCCATCCTTTAATTTGTTCATTTCCATTCCAAAATATTGTCAGTCCAAGACATAGATTTAAAAAAAAAAGTAACAGATGAGATACATTTTTGAAGAATTCTCAAAACTGGTTATTTGCTTGAATAAGTGTCCATTAGTCCAGGGCATTCAATGTGGTAGACAGTTGATAAATATTTGTTGAATAAATTGATAATTTACATACAAGTTTTAATTGTTACAGAAATTATTGTTGGTCATTTTACCACATTAATTAATTAATTTACCACATTAATTAATTAATGTCAATTAAAAATATCCACTAAGCACCTACTATGTGGCACTATAATAGATACTAGGGATATAAGGATAAAAGACAATAGCCCCTGTCCTCAAGGCTTTTATATTCTTTGTGTAAAGATGACATCACATGTATATAAATAAGTAAATACATAGGAAAGCCAGGATAGAGAGCTATAATACTTGGGATTGAATGTTAGAAGGATTAGGGATGATATCTGAGGTGGTAAGTGGCACTTGAGCTGAGAACTGAAGTGAGGGAAGAATTCTAAGAAGATAAGGAAGAAATGCATTCTGGATATGAGGTGGGCCTATGTAAATATATAAAGATGGCAGATGTAGTGTTGAATTCATAGAAAAACTAGCAAACTTTTTGGCTAGGAAAAAGAGTTCTGTTCAGAAAAAATCTGAATGATAATGATATGATGATAATTCATGTCTTTTTAAAGCAATTTCAAGTTTACATATTTTTTACAGTTTTACAAATTCTCATGTGAATCCTGTGGAGGTAGGTTGTATGAACGTAATTATTTTGTCAGTATCTCTCCTAAGACACAAAGGGACCTGACACATGTTGGGGCGGGGAGGTGGGACAATGTTTCATTTTTTCTGGCTTTGACCCTACTCAGATAATCTGAGAACTATCTAACATCACCCAGCACTTTGTGGTCAGGTCTTCTTGAATGCATATTCTTCCCAAAACAAAACAAAAATAAAAAGAAACAAAAAGTTCATTTATTTATTTTTAAATTAACTCATTTATCCATCTATTTATTCATCTATGTATTTATTTATTTATATATTTATGTTCTCAGATAATCTGTGAATTTCACTAACATCACCCAGTATTTTGTGATCAGTTCTCTTTGAATGCATACTCTTCACAAACTCAAAAAGAAAAGGAAAAGAAAGCAGGGAAAGGTCAGGAAAAACAAATATAATTTTATATTTTATATAATATATAACATATATTATTATATATCTATTATATTATAATATATATTATATATTATAATATATATTATATATTATAATATATAATATATATTATAATATATATATTAGAACCCATAGAAATACCCATCAGTGTACAACCTCTCCCCAGAGGTTGACTTTGACATGGCTAGCCATTTAATAGGCAGAGCTCCTAGCTACAATTCTCTAGGGTACCTCCTTAGAACACGTTTCCTCCTGAGACTCTTTGGAAGATGGCACTGGTCGTCTGTTCTGTGTGCTTTATCTTTCCTTCACATGAGTCTATCTGCAGTTCTCTTCTGCTTTCATCAGATGTCATGAGTCTTTATTCACTTTCCTGTCCAGTGTCCTGTATAGTATGTCACTTTTCCTGTAGCTCCTTGTAGCTCAAAGCAGATTTTTATCCTCAACTTTCCTTGGCCACTCTCTTATGACTGTGCCCCAGTCAGAGGCCTTTTCCATAGTTTTATTGGGTTCTCTAGCCCTCCCTTTTATTAGCACTCTTTTACCCTTTTATTATAACATTACCAAACAATAAAAACCACTCCAGATTTCTCCCTTGCATTAGAAGGTACCTTAACCTTGGTCTCATGGGACACATTACCATTCATTTCTAATGCCTGAGTTCCTCTGGGCCTAACTGGGTATAGTTATACAAATTATGTAGAGAAATTTCCCTCAGCCTCCAAAATAGGAGACTGAGACTGGATGGGTGGATAGGATGACCAGAGCACTCCAGGTACCAAGAAGTAACCTTAATTATATTAGAAAGAGATAATTTACAGAGTTCTCTATAAAACTTTCAAAACTCTATTTTACAGATTGGTTAATTGAGATAAAAATAGATTAAATGTTTCCATTTCTATTTTCATCCTCACAGTCCTTTGTATTTGCTTAAATGTCTGTATGTATTGTGCCTCCAGTAGAATGTAAACACCTTGAAGCTGGAGACTATAATCTTTTTTGAATTCCCATTTCTTAGCATGTAGTGCCATATACACAGTGAGTGACCAATGAATGTTTCTTGAATTGAATTGGAAGTGAGAAACAGATTTGATAAAAATAATTGTTTATTATCCCACTTAATACTGTGTGTGGAAGAGATACAAAATACATTTATCAGATTTTGGAGCTGTATGTGGCCAGATTCAGTGGCATTAAATATTACAGGCTGTGGAAAGAATGTCAACTAAATTCCATATGCTATCTGAAACAATCTCTCAGTAATCTTTTTATTCCACTTCATTTGATTTATGTAATTACTGGGCTGACCTGACAGAGATAATAATTTAGAAAGACTTATATTAACTCTCATAAATACATGATTATATAAATACCACTGTTATTTCAGTTCAGAAGATAAAATTCTACTCAATTGATAACTGATATCTAATTGGATATTCATGACATGTTTGACCTGATGCAGTATGTTTCTATTTGCTATTTATGATATTATGTGAAAAAAATGTAATGGCATTATGTTGTGAAATTGGGGCAAATAAACTTTTCTGAAGGCAGAGTAACTGTTAATAATGAATAGAACCTCACTCTGCAAATCAGAAAATGTTGGTAGTATGTTTTGCTTTTCTAAGGACTCCCTATTTGGTGGATGTAGTGTCAGATTGTTACATCAGCTTCTATTTCCAGATCTGTCAAATAAAATTTTTATCTAAAAGTCAGTGTGAGAACATAGGACCGGAATCTGGGAAATGAGATATTTCAGATGTATAATGTCCGTATGGAATGGAATGGAATCCAGAATGCATTTTTTGTGTATATCTTTCACATGATGCACAGGACCCTGGTATATTTGTTTATTTTGTTTGTTTGTTTTTTCCACTCTAGCTAAATCCTACCCCTTTCTCCTCTTTCAGATAATTTGAATTTTTAATGATCTGACACCATCCAATGATTCCTGACTAATCTCTAAGTAGGTACACAATTCGCAAACTGAGAGAAAAAAAAACCCAAAAAACTTGCATGTCTACAAAATAAATAGACTCCCTATTCGAGCCCATAAAACTGATAGTACATATCATTAATCAGTCAGATCTACTTATTAACTATATGATTAGGGTAGTTCACTTACCCTTTGGGTCTAGTTTCCTTACCTATAAAATGAGGTTAATATTTCCTCCTTGATCTACCTCACAGAATGGTTGTGAGATAATGTACATGAAAAAGTTCTGGAACTATGAAAACATTTTATGGATTTAAAATGGAATGATGTCAGTGGTCTGCCAAGCATATCAATCAATGATACTGATGGTCTTGTGATGTTCCATATTACTTGGCATAAATCAAAATCTTTTAAAATTGTATTAGTCTAGAGAGAAAATTAAGAATGTGTGGGAGGAATTTTTTTTTAAAAAGATAATTGATCATTGATAGTGATTGTTAAATATTTATCAATCTGAAATGTAAGTGCTCAAATAATACACTATTAGCCACCTTTAGAAAACCATTAAAAATGTTTTAATTGACTAAAATCCATTTTATCTTTCTTACCTTCACAATTCTAAGAAAAAAGAAATAAAAGAAAGGCCTCTTTAATAAATATACATAGTAAAGCAAAACAAATTTCTATATTTCATATATGTTTACATGTATATATATCTATATACATATACACATTTATGTATGTATTAGATCTTTTGCAATCATGGTTAGTTTTTGTGTTCATTAGAGGTCTAAGTCTTTCAAGATTGTTTGCCTTTACAGTGTTGTTACCGTACACATTCTACTCCATTCCTTCTGAATCAATTTGTATGAATAATCTCGCTATTCTCTGAAACCATCCCCTTCATCATTTCTTATGGCACAACAGTATTCTATTAAATTCATATACCGTAATTTGTTCAGCCTTTCCCCAGTTTATGGATATCATTTACTTTCTTATTAATTGCCACCATAAAAGAACTGCTATAAATATTTTTGTACATATGGATACTTTTCCTCTTTAATTGCTTGGGAGTATAGATACACTTAACATGGTATCGCTTGGTCAAAGGGTAAGCTATTTATTAACTTTGGGGTATAATTTTAAATTGCTTTTCTATAATGGCTGGACTAGTCCCAAACTCCTGTAATAGTGCATTCATGTGCCCTTTTCCCTGTAGTCTTTCCCACACTTGACATTTTCCTTTTTTGCCAGTCTTGCTAATCTGGTGAATGTGTAGTAGACCTTCAGTTGCTTTAATTTGTGTTTTTCTAATTATAAGATATTTAGAAAACTTTTTCTTATTGCTATTGATAGTGTGAATTTCTTTATGAGAAAACTGCTTACCTATATCTAATTCTCATAAATTGTTTATCTTAGAAATGAGATCTTTATCATAGTCTTGTTACAAAGACTTTTGGAAAATCTTTTTGTAACCCTGTCTCATAAACTCATGGTAAACTCAAAGGTGATTTTGTTTTTGTTTTGTTTTGGTAAACATCTCAGAAAATAATGAAAAATTATACAATTTTGTGGTGCTCTTATGATTATGGCAAATTCATTCAAAGGTTATCTTACTTGTATGCCTTCTCTTGTAACTCATTTACATGTCATTTACATTTACATGTGAATCTTCTATAGTAGCATTTATCTAATGTGACAAATGCTTTTCTCTATATTTCTCAATATTTCAAAGGTATTAGCATACCTTTGTCTTTGGGTTAGCCCTTGATCTTGCTATGTGACCGATCCACCTCATTTTTCTAATTGTGCATATCACTGATGGTATATTTTATACCAATTCTTATACATAATTTTTCCTGGATAATACGCTCATCATGTTTATTTGCAGTTTGCATTCAATTCCTCAGAGATTATGGTATTCCATAAATGGCATCCTCATAGTGTCAGTACAAGAATATTGGTATTAGAAAGAGAGATCTTCATTTCAGAAAAACAATTAAGATTATATTTTTATTAAAGAGATGCACAATTGAATAAAATCCTATTTCCAGAGAACATTTTCATTATTTGGGTGGAGGTCATTGTGCTGGAGAAGTACTATAGGAATTTTTGGAAGGAAATTCTATAGGATTTTTTAATGTATATAATGGAATAGAGATCATAGGGCTGGTCTGAGGCAAAATTATATATGAGGTGGAGTTTATGTGGAAATTTCTTCATTCTCATTTGGCACCTTTAAATTATATCACAATGTCTTATTAGATTGCTGATACCTCCCAAGCATGTCATCTACCAATGTAGGTGTGCCCTCCCTGATTATTAAGCTACACTATAGACCCATCATGATCTCTGTTCTTCATTCTCATTCTTTGTCCAAGAGTGTTAAGACTTTTCTCTGCTAGGTGACAGACAATCTGAGAAGCTGATCAAAGTTATTATTTTAATGGCTGCTACTGCATTAATGGAAGTCCTAGATTAAAATTTTAAAGGACACTCAATTTTAGAAATAAATGTTCATACTTGGCTAAATTTTGGAAACTGAAGGGAAATATAGGGTAATTCTTTTAAACTAAAAGAACAGACTGTACCTATAAAATTGAGGAAAGAGACACCCTCTTTGAAGAAGGTTAATTATTCAAACTTCAATATACAACAGGAGGAAATGACAAGACAGAACTTAAAGAGAGAAATAAGCACATGGACATTTTATTATGGTGCCTAGTTACTGAATGAGTACATCAGTTAGTACAGGTAAAATGCGACCAATTAGTAAATCAATAAAAAATCAACAAGCATTTTTTACGTCCGATGTATATGGCAGACAAAAATGATATAGTTGACATTTCTGGGGGGCGGAGTAAAAGCAGTGACTTGCTTGCTCTCTCCCCCTAACCCCTCCAAATACTTGTAAAAAATGTCTCTAAACAAATTCTAAAGCAGCAGAACCCACAAAAAGACAGAGCGAAACAAATTTCCAGCCCAAGACAACCTGGATGGTTGATCGGAAAGGTATATCGCACCGGGCTGGGAGAGGAATGCAGTTTGGCACGGACATGAAAGCCTCAGCGAACCTGAAGCAGGCCTCAGACAACTAAATCGTGGCTGCTGTGGCAGTTTCCAGACTTCTCAACCCAGGTACGCCAGAGACGACTTAGAAGGTCATTAGGAAAAGTCTGTGTCTGAGGTAAGAGAAAAACACGGTCCCAGTCCCAGTCCCTGAGATTGGCTCTGGGTCGGCGGCTGCCTCCAGAACTCTTGGCCCACAGATTGAGGGGGAATTGAGTGGCTAATCAGAGAAGGATTGCAGGGAGCTCTTTACTGGTGCAGGATTCTCTTGCTTTGCTTATGCTTGGACCTGGGTCCCAGTTCTGGGTGGCGGTCCTAGGGCAAGGAGAAGCACTGGCATGGTAGAGCTTGTAGTGGCTATGGAGAAGAAATCTTCCTCACAGTTCCAAGACAGAAAAGAGTGCTTGTGGTTACTCGTAGAACAGAGCACAGGCCAGGAAAGGAGTCAACACCTCACCCCTGATCATAACACCTTGGAAGAACTGAAAATTTATAGGTCCTTAGAAGTAGCTCTGAAAACAGCTGCACAAAACTCTTGAAGTTTGGGATAGTACATTTTTCACACTGGAAGCAGACCCCTACCTTAACAAAGAGTTTATAACTCAAGTAATTGGCAGGGATCATGAACAAGCAGTGCAAAAAGAGGCAGACCATAGAATCTTACTTTGGTGACAAAGAAGACCAAAACATACAACCAGAAGAAGACAACAAAGTCAAAGCTCTTACATCTAAAGTCTCCAAGAAAAAATATGAATCAGTCCCAGGACATGGAAGAGCTCAAAAAGGATTTTGAGAAGCAAGTAAGAGAAGTGGAAGAAAAACTGAGAGTGATGAAAGAAAATCATGAAAAACAAGTCAACAATTTTAGACCCCAAAAAATACTGAAGAAAATAACACCTTAAAAAATAGCCTAACCCAAATGGCAAAAGAGGTCCAAAAAGCCAATAAGGAGAAGAAAGCCCTAAAAAGCAAAATTGGCCAAATGGAAAAGGAAGTCCAAAAGCTTACTGAAGAAAATACTTCCTTAAAAATTAGAATGGAGCAAGTGGAAGATAGTGACTTTATGAAAAATCAAGGCACTGTAAAACAAATCCAAAAGAATGAAAAAATAGAAAACAATGTGAAATATCTCATTGGAAAAACAACTGACCTGGTAAATAGATCCAGGAGAGAGAACTTAAAAATTATTGGACTATCTGAAAGACATGATCAAAAAAAGAGCCTAGACATCATCTTTCAAGAAATTATCCAGGAAAACTACCCTGATATTTTAGAACCAGAGGGCAAAATAGAAATTGAAAGAATCCACCAAACTCCTCCTGAAAGAGATCCCCAAAGGAAAACTCCTATGAATATTGTAACCAAATTCCAGAGTTCCCAGGTCAAGGAGAAAATATTCCAAGCAGCCAGAAAGAAACAATTCAAGTATTGTGGAAACACAATCAGGATAACACAAGATTTAGCAGCTTCTACATTAAGGGACCACAGGGCTTGGAATATAATATTCTGGAGGGCAAAGAGATAGGATTACAACCAAGAATCACCTACCCAGCAAAACTGAGCATAATCCTTTAAGGGAAAAATAGTCATTCAGTGAAATAGAGGACTTTCAAGCATTCTTGATGAAAAGATCAGAGCTGAAAAGATATTTGACTTTCAGATACAAGACTCAAGAGAAACATGAAGAGGTAAACAGGAAAGAGAAATCATATGAGACTTATTAAGGTTGAACTGTTTACATTCTGCATGGAAAGATGTTATTTGTAACTCATGAGTCCTTTGTCAATATTAGAGTAGTTGGAGGGGAAAAATTACATGTATGTAGATAGATAGATAGATAGATAGATAGATAGATAGATAGATAGATAGATAGATAAATAGAGGGCACAAGGTGAGTTGAAGATGAATGGGTGATATCTGGAGAATAAAATTAAGGGGTGAGAGAGGATTATACAGAGGGAAGAAGAAAGGGAGAGGTAGAATATGGTAAATTATCTCACATAAAACAGACAGGAAAAGGCTTTTACTATGGAGGGGAAACGAGGGAAGGTGAGAGGGAATGAGTGAGTCTTATTGTCACTGGATTTGGCTTAAGGGGAGAATAACATACACACTCAATTGGGTATGGAACTCTATTTTACCATACAGGAAAATGGGGGGGGGGAAGGAGACAAGAGAGCAGGAGGATGATAGAGGAGAGGGAAGATTGGGGGAGGGAGGTAATCAGAAGCAAACAATTCTAAGGAGGGGCAGGGTCAAAAGAGAGAATAGAATAAATGAGGGGTGGGATAGGATTAATATATACTTAGTTTTTCTCAACATGACTACTATGCAAGTGTTTTGCATGACTACACATGTATAATCTGTATCAAGTTGCTTGCCTTCTCAATGAGGGTGAGTGGGGAGGGAGGGAGGGAGAAAATTTGGAACCCAAAGTTTTAAAAACAAAAGTTAAAAAAAATGTTTTCACATGCAACTGGGAAATAAGATATACAGGAAATGGAGTATAGAAATCTATCCTGCCCTACAGGAAAATTGAAGGGGAAGGAGATAACAGAAGGGGAGGAGAGATAGAAGGGAGGGCAGATTAGGAGAAGGGGTATTCAGAATGCATGCCATCTTGGGGTGGGGGGAGGGATGAGTTGGGGAGAAAATGTGGAACTCAAAATCTTGTGGAAGTGAATGTTGAAAACTAAAAATAAATTAATTAAAAAAATAAAAAACAAAAACAAAATTCACATTTCCACCCCCCCAAAAAAGTGATATAGTCTCAGCTCTCAAGAGACTTAAATTACATCTAGGAGACAAAATGTGTATATGTAAGTCCATTCAGAATAATTATGAAATTAGTGGCCAAATCTTGATCTATCTCTCAAAAAATCTTGAATCTCTCCTCTTCTCCATTCACAGAACCAGCACAGTTCAGGCCCTCATCACCTCTTACCTGAAATACTTTAATAGCCTCCAATTTGGTTTTCCTGCTTCAAACTCCTCTAATTCATCTTTAAGGTTCCAAAGTGATTTTTCTAAAAAAAAGTGATTATGTCACCTGCTTCCTCTACAAATTCCAGTGGCTCTTTATTGCCTCTAAGATCACAAATAAACTTTTTGTTTTGACATTTAAAATTCTTCACAACTTGGCCCCTTACTGTCTTTCTAGTCTTTTTATTTTTTTTAATTACTCACCTCTTTGTATTCTGTTTTCAAGCTAAGATGTTCCATCTTCTATCTTAGCACCTTTACAATGGCTTTCTCCCACATTTAGAATGCATTCTCTCTTCCCTTATGCCTCTTAGAATCCTTTCTTAAAACTACCTTGAATTCATTACTTATGCATTCTATATATATACTCAGGTATAGATAAGATAAAATGGAACATGTAGCAATATAGTATATTAAAAAGTTATATTCTTGTGAGCAAATTCAATTATCCGAAATGAGAAACACAGTAGGAGGCATTTAGGTAACAATCAGTGATAGGAAAAACAGAAACAATTGAGTTGAGGGTTCTGTATATGTTGTTTCTAATATTGTAATGTAAGCTCCTTGAAGGCAGGGACTGTTTTGCTTATTTCTTTGTATCCTAGGAGCTTAGCCCAGTATCTTTCACTGGGCTAGAAGCTGGCGTGGTTGGACTATCTCAGTATTGTCTTTTTGCTTCATGTGGTTATATTCAAGCAGAAATTTCACTTTTATGACAACATAGATGTGTCATATTCTTCAATTTTCTGTAAGCAATGAGGAAACCTATCACTGAGTGAGGGATGTGTAAGTACTAAGGAGTATTAGTATCAAAAAATTGTAAGTTAGTAGGGAGATATACACAGATTTAGATTTTCAAACAACCAAGATTATGGACTGGAGTTCTGCTATCTTTGTTCATGTCCCTTTTAATTTGAAGAAATTTTAACTCTTTTAATACTTTGATCAATCTGTGTTTTCATTGGTATGGGTACTTCATCTATCAGTACATATCACCTATAAAATTCATGTCCATTGCCTTCCATAAATCCTCCACAGAGAATCTATAAAATACCTAGTGTTGCCATTTATAGAGTGTTGAATTTGAAACCAAAAGACCTGAGGCTAAATTTCATCTCTGATGTTTACTAATTGTATGACCCTGTGTGACCACTCTGTGCCTCAGTTTCCTCTCCTGTAAAATGTGAAAAATAATAGCACTTACCTCCCAGGGCTCTTATATGTAAAGCCCTTTGCAAACTTCAGGCTCTATATAAGTGCTAGCTATTAAATTTTCCCATAAGATGTCAATATTTCTTAGATCACAGAATATCAGGGCTAGAAGGGAACTTAGGCTACTTAGGCCAACATGTACCTAACCATGAATTACCTCTGAAAACTTCAAGAATTTATAGTAGATGAAGGACAAGAGATATTCCAATTTATTTTAAGCACAAAAGATTATGATGAATGTTAGAATTTTTTTTGAGTGTGTATGTATGCGTGTATGTTTATAGGTCTCCTCAAATTCAGAATGCATGTCAAAATCTGATTTCCTCTTTTTTTCTCTGTCAGAAATGCTATGGTGGAGCTGTAACTTATCTCTAAAGTTCTTTTAATTTTTTATTTCAGAAACAAGCTTCTCATTTTTGGTTAGAATCAAGTCCAGAATACAATTACTCTTATCATTTCCCCTCCTTTTTAAAGCATGAATTTATCATTAAAGTTAAATCATTGATTTCTCCATTGTTCTGATTTGGCAAAGAACGCTCCAACATATATCTGACATATATGTGATCTCTTTTCTAAACTCCTCATCTAATTTCTTCAGTCTCATTTGTCAGTAGCATTCCCTCAACTCAGTACTAATTCTGTTTTTCCTATCATTGACTGTTACCCAAATGCCTTCTGCTGTGTTTCTCATCTTGGGTAACTGAATTTGCTCCCATGAATATAACTTCTTAATATACTATATTGCTACATGTTCTCTTTTATCTTATCTGCACCCGAGGTCAGTGTGTTGCCATTTTTGCTTAATTGCTTTAGTCTAATACAGTAGTGCTGTCACATGGTAATATGGGACAAGGAAATGGGAAGGGAATAAGTATTTATTATTTATTAGTATTTATTAAGCACTTATTATGTGCTGAGCACTATGTTAAGTGCTTTACAAATATTATCTCATTTGATCCTCACAACAGTTCTATGAGGTAGATGCTATTATTACCATTTCCATTTTAAGAAACAGAGATTAAGTGAATAACCCAGGGTCATACCGCTAACAAGTATCTGAGTCTAGATTTTAACTCAGGTCTCCCTTATTCTGCCCAGAACTCTATCCACTGTACCACCTGGCTTTTGTAATATAAAAAGAAAATTCATCAATAAAACTAAAAAAGTAAGGTATACACTTCCAAAGCCACATTTTTGTCATGAGTTCCATTCTAAAAAATTTCAGTAATATCTTTAGTATCCAAGGTGTATTTACCTAGACTGGTTCAAAGATGACCTTCACCTCCATCCTCCGTCCCAGGACTCATACTTTAAATTGCAAAGAATACGTAACTGAGCTTGTTGTAAAATGGCATAACCTTCAATAAGATGATGTGATATACATATCAAATGATGTGAAAAAGTGAGACTCTAGGGGAATATGATATTAATAATAATTTCAAAAATTTGAGATTCATCCTAGATCAATTTTGAAGTTACCTAAGGGCCAAAAATTGTTTGCTTTGCTCCTTGAAAATATTTTCTTGTTATTGGAAATTTCTGGGTCTGGAATCCAACCATATGCCTAGATACCATCTTCATCTAGATGATACTTGAGGTGAAAGTTATTCATTTAGCATGGTATAGAAAAAATAACACTATAAATCCTTCTAGTACCTACTAGCTGTGTGACTTCAAGAAGGAAAAATTGCTCTGATCTTGTTTGCTTAATTATAATATAAAGATAAAATAGTCCACCACTATAACCCGGGTCAGTATAGAATTTTTATGTATTATAATAATGTTGTAATTTTTACAGACCCCATTATCATTTTCATCACACTCATGATTATACTCTAGTGTGAGTTCTCTGATATTGAATAGATTAGTACTCTTATAGAATGTTTTCCCACATTCATTACCTTCATAACCTTTTAGACCAGAGAGGGTCCCATGAACATCCCAGGAAAACCTCAGGTTCTAGATTAGTGGTGCAATTTGTACAGTCACTAAGTTTCCAAGATCTGGCTCATTCATTCATAGGGCATGGTGGTAGGTCAGTTGATACTAATTTATTCTCTTTCCATGGAATGATATAACATGATAGGTTCTTACTAGTACAGTGTTTTTGATGCTCACTTTTTGAAAACAAAACATTGCATAGGAAACTTGAGAAATATTCTGAGAACAATTATAGAAATTAAAATTTTGCAAATAGGTTCTAGGAGGAAAATATAAATGAATCTAAGCTTATTTAGCTGAAAGAAAGAGGTAACTTCAGGAATGTGACATGAAATATATTTTCCTCAACTTGCCCTGAATATAAGATTTGAGTTTAATTTGAAGAATAGGGAATTAGGTTGGACATTAGGAAATACTAGTTGATCTTTGTGGACTTTACCCCAGTCCCACCTTTTCTAATGGGATCTAGAAAAAGTCCAGGTGGTATTTATTGGAGAGGTTTAACTGTAATGTAATTTTGTCTAAAGGTAAATTAATAGATTGGGATAGCTCCTGAAGTTCCTTCAAGGTCTGTAATTCTTGAAATGTGTGTATATTTTTGACAATATTAGAACATATGTGAAATCAGGCCCAATTACATGGAGATACACAAATTTATAATTTGATATGTCAGTGAACTGTGATTTTGTTGGTGGGAGTTCCAGTCTTACCAGAGTTTGTCATCCCTCTACTCTGACTTAGTGAAAAGCCTTCGACAGTTTCAGTGGTCAAGAAAATCTCATCACCCTTTGGCCAAACTGGTAATAAGTTTTTCTGAACTCAGGTGGCCTGCTCCTTGGATAACAGAATGTTAGTTCCTGGGGAGTAAGGATAGTTTTATTTTTAATATTTTTTGTTCCCAGCACCAACTTTGGTCCTTGACACAAACTATATGGATAATAAACACTTCTTGATTGTTTGAATGTCCCATTGAGATTGTACTGAAATTCTTTTCAAATTTGAAAGACCTTCTGGAGTTTGGAATAGGCTTTGAGGAGTCAGCGGCCATCTTTATGCCACAATCAGGCATCAAAAGCCTTTACAAGTCCATTAGTGCAAGACATAAATTTGTAAATGAGCATAAGTATGTAGAGAAAATACTCTATATATTTACATAATATTCTATTTTCTTATCCATTACACATTGATGCAATTTTGATTTTCTTCCCAAATTTCTTACCAAATTGTCACAAAGGTAATACTTTTAGCGCCATTGCCAAAGAGACATTGCCTTAAAATGGGGAAATAATTATCTTCCTTTAATTTCTATTCATCAGAACAGCTTGTGTACAGTAGTGCTGATTAATGCCATTGCTTTATTCTGCTGTGCCTGATATTCATCTCCTACTCCCTCCTCCCTTTCTAGCACTCACTTCAGATAATTTTGCTTTTGATTCACTCCTTGAATTTGCTGAGATAATCTCCAAGGAGATACTCATTTGATGAGCCTCTGGGCTGCCTGTGTCCTATTGCCAATTTTTTTAGGGGGAAGTAAGCAAGGGAAAATCCCAACAACATACCATGTGTTAATTTGGCTGACTCCCAGGGTCCTTGAAGCCTGCTCTTTCTGCTGTGTCTCTTGATAAGAACATAATTTATTAATTAAAGGTCCTCAGCCAAATTTGGAGAGAGATTTGTTATTATAACCAATTCACCATTGGGAATATGTAGAGGTCATAGCTTTTGAGATTTGTGTTAGGAAAAAAGGAAAATATGGATTTGAGTAGCTATTAGGAAGATAGGGCATAGTATTATAATAGCAATAAAGGTAAACTAGTCCACCTTGAGTTGCTAAAATAAAAAAGAAAAATAGAATATATATTCCATATAGTCACATATTTTCATATATTAAACCTCACTATTAGTTACCTGAATGACAAGTCCCTGTATGACCCTCACTTTCCTGTCTTTAAATATGAAGGAATTAGACCAGGTGAGGCACCTATTATAAATTACATTTCCAAAGTGTTTGACTACAAACAGCAAAAGAGATATAGAATGATAGCAGGGATGGAAGGTCAAGTGAGAGTTCCTCAGATGTTGGAGACATGGGTATATAGGCAGTAGGGAATGAGTTAGTAGGTAGGAAGAGGTTGAAAATAAAGGATAGACTGGTAACAACAGAAGGGGCAATCTATTAAAGGATATGGGATGGAAGGGGACCACGTGAGGAGGTAGAGGCAATAGCCTTAGTAAAGAATAAGGCCACCTCATCTTTTGGGACAGGGGTAAAAAAGGATATAGTGGCAGAAGGCATCTGAGTGGTATGAGATGGGGAAAAGGGGAAAAGAGGAAGCTCATAGAGAATGTCCTTGATTTTTTTTCTGTAAAATATGAGGCAAGGTTCTTGGATGAGAGAATGGGGGTGAGAAGCTATGGAAGGCTTGAAGAGGGATGAAAAGGTTTGGAAGAGTTACTGTGGAGAGTGTAATATTTGCTATTGTTCATCCTTCATCTTCAAAGAGGACCAATGACATTACTGGAGATGTCTTGACTTGTGCATGAATTGGATCTAAGTGAGGTAGAGTTGTGCAAAGTCATCAACCTCACTTTATCTTCTAGAATCATTGAGGTCCAGTAGCAGGACAAAAGTCAAATGACTGGCTGTGATCCAGAATGCATTGGATGACCTTGACATCTTCAATGTCTGAGCAGGCTCTAAGTGCTTCACAGTGCCTGCTTCAGCCACCTTCATGGCCATTGGAACAAATTGTTCTCATCTGCCCATTCTGCTAGGGAATGTTTTCACATGCTTGGGATAGTTGACAAAAGAAGTATAGAAATATTGATTAGTGGCAGTGAGGGGTCAATTGAGATTGTGTAACGTAAATTTGTAGTGAACCCAGTCAGAATGGTTGCATGCTTTTCTTTACTTTTGTTCAGCAGCATGTGTATGGGACAAAGGCAGTGAATATGCATAGTAGGAGTAATCCAAGATTGAGGCTCAATAGGAGTAAATGGAGAAATTAAAATGGGGCTAGGGATTCAAGACAGATTATTGTAAAGTTGAATTGACTTACCAAGGGGAAAACATAGGAGATGGGAAAAAAATACATGACATGGGGAAAATGGGAGAGTGATTAGTGGAGAGGTAATGGAGGGAGAATTAAGCTAAGGGATTAGTGGTCATAGGGTAGATGAAGAGTAGGGTTTTGTAAGGAAAGACAAAAGGAGGGGTGAAAACCCTAAACATATGTATACACACATATATTTTTATATTATATATGTATATATATATATAGTGACTATATTAAAATTGGCTTTTCCCCTCTTTTCACCTCATATATATGTATAACTTTATTTATAACAATTATTAAGCACTAACTATATGCCAGACATTCTGCTAAGTGCTAGGGATGCAAAAAATGAAAACAAAAACAAAAGATAGAAGACAGTCTCTGCTCTCAAAGATCTCACAGTCTAATGGGACAAACCACATGCAAACAGCATAATGTACAAACAAGCTCTATGCAGTATAAATTAGAAGTAATCTACAGAGGGAAAGCACTAGATTTTTTTTTAAAGTGAAGTTTATTTTATTTATTTTTTCCATTTTTTAACACGTGTTTTTAAAACTTTGGGTTACAAATTTTCTCCCTTCCTCCTTACCTACCCACCCTCATTGAAAAGACAAACATCTTGATACAGGTTATACTTCCATAGTAGTCCTGTTGTGAAAAACTAAGTATATTTCCCTTCATCCTATCCTACCATCCATTTATTCTATTCTCTCTTTTGCCCCTGTCCCCTCCTCAGAAGTGTTTGCTTTTGATTATCCCCTCCCCCAATCTGCCCTCCCCTCTATCAACCCCCTCCTCTCTTGTCCCCTTCCCCCCTTATTTTCCTGTAGGGTAAGATAGATTTCCATACTCTATTGTGTATGTTATTCTCTCCTTAAGCCAAATCCTATGAGAATAAGATTCATTCATTCCCTCTCACCTTCCCCCATTTGCTCTCCACTGTAAAAGCCTTTTCTTGTCTGTTTCATGTGAGATATTTTACCTCATTCTACTTCTCCCTTTCTCCTTCTCCCAGTATAATCCTCTCTCATCCCTTAATTTTATTTTCCAGATATTACCCCTTCATCTTCAACTCACCCTGTGCCCTCTGTCTATCTATCTATACATACATATAATTTTTTTCCCTCCCGCTACCCTAATAGTGACAAAAGGCTCATGAGATACAAATATCATCTTTCCCTGCAGGAATGTAAACAGTTCAACCTTAATAAGTCTCTTATGATTTCTCTTTCCTGTTTACCTCTACCCTGCTTCATTTGAGTCTTGTATTTGAAGGTCAAATTTTCTATTCAGCTCTGGTCTTTTCCATAGGACTGCTTGAAAGTGACCTATTTCATTGAATGACCATTTTTTACCCTGAAGGATTATACTGAGTTTTGCTGGGTAGGTGATTCTTGGTTATAGTCCTATCTCCTTTGCCCTCTGGAATATTATATTCCGTGCCCTGCGGTCCCTTAATGTAGAAGCTGCTAAATCTTGTGTTATCCTGATTGTGTTTCCTCAATACTTGAATTGTTTCCTTCTGGCAGCTTGCAATATCTTCTCCTTGACCTGGGAATTCTGGAATTTGTCTACAACATTCCTAGGAGTTTTCCTTTGGGACTCTTTTTCAGGAGGTGATCGGTGGATTCTTTCCATTTCTATTTTGCCCTCTGGTTCTAAAATAGTGCAGTTTTCCTTGATAATTTCTTGAAAGATGATGTCTAGGCTCTTTTTTTGATCATGACTTTCAGATAGTCCAATAATTTTTAAGTTCTCTCTCCTGGATCTATTTTCCAGGTCAGTTGTTTTTCCAATGAGATATTTCACATTCTCTTCTATTTTTTCATTCCTTTGGATTAATGTTACAGTGCCTTGATTTCTCAAATTGTCACTAGCTTCCAATTTGTCCGTTCTAATTTTTAAGGAAGTATTTTCTTCAGTAAGCTTTTGGACTTCCTTTTCCATTTGGCCAATTTTGCTTTTTAGAACATTCTTCTCCTCATTGGCTTTTTGGACTTCTTTTGCCATTTGGGTTAGGCTATTTTTTAAGGTGTTATTTTCTTCAGTAGTTTTTGGGGTCTCCTTTAGCATCACTCTCAGTTTTTCCTCTACTTCTCTTATTTGCTTCTCAAAATCTATTTTGAGCTCTTCAATGGCCTGGGACCAGTTCATATTTTTCTTGGAGGCTTTGGATGTAGGAGCTTTGGCTTCGTTGTCTTCTTCTGGTTGTATGTTTTCATCTTCTTTGTCATCAAAGTAAGATAATACAGTCTGACTCTTTTTGCACTATTTGCTCATGATCCCAGCCAATTACTTCAATTATAAACTCTTTGTTAAGGTAGGAGTCTGTTTCCAGTGTGGAGAATGTACTGTCCCAAGCTTCAGGGGTTTTGTGCAGCTGTTTTCAGAGATACTTCTAGGGACCTATAAATTTTCAGTTCTTCCAAGGTGTTATGATCAAGGGCGAGGTGGTAACTCCTTTCCTGGACTGTGCTCTGGTCTATGAGCACTCTTTTCTGTCTTGGAACTGTGAGGAGGGTTTCCTCTCCACAGCCATTACAAGCTTCACCACGCCAGTGCTCCTCCTTGCCCCAGGTCCGCCACCCAGAACTGTGACCCAGATCCAAGCATGGGCAAAGCAAGAGAATCCTGCACCAGAAGAGAGATTCCTGCAATCCCCCTCTGATCAGCCACTCAATTCCCTCTCAGTCTGTGGGTCAGAAACTCAGGAGGCAGCCGCCACCTCGGGGCCGTGCTCAGGGAATGGGGCTGGAACCCCACCGTTCTTCTCTCTCAGCACAGCAGAAACAGACCTTTCCCACTGACCTTCACAGTTGTCTTTGGCGTCCATGGGTTGAAAAGCCTGGAAACTGCCACAGCTGCCTGTGATTCAGTCCTCTGAGGCCTGCTCCAGGTTCGTAGGCCTGCGCACCCATGCCAAAATGCGCTCCTTTCACCACCTGGCACAATACATCTTTATGATCAACCATCCAGGCTGTCTTTGGCTGGAAATTTGTTTCACTCTGTTTTTTTGTGGGTTCTGCTGTTTTAGATTTTGTTTAGAGCCTTTTTTTACAGGTATTTGTAGGGGTTTGGGGAAGAGCTCAAGTGAGTCACTGCTTTTACTCCACCATTTTGGCTCCGCCTCTGTGAAGCTTAGGAAAACATTAGATTTAAGAGAGATATGGAAAGGCTGTTTGTATATGCTGAAATTTTGGCTCGAACTTAGAATTTTAGCTGGAACTTAGAGGAATCCAGGGAAGCTGGGGAGAGATATCAAGAGAAAGAACGTTCTAGGCATGGGAGACAGCCAGTGAAAATGCTGGGAACCAGGAGATGGAGCGTCTTGTTTGAGAAGAGCAAGAAGGCCAGCACCACTGACTAAGTGTATATTGTGGGTGAGGGGGAAAAAGAGGCATCAAGTATAAGAAAGCTGAAAAAGGTAAGGGAAGTCATATTATTACAGGCGTTGAATGCCAAGCAGACAATTTTATATTTGTGCCTGGAGGTGATAAGTGACTGTAGGTGTTTACTGAGTACAGAGAAGGGGATGTTTGTGACATTGTCAGCTGGCGGTTGAACATGAGAGACTAGAGGTTAGCCCGTTAAATATCTTGTCCTATAGATGTCTTGAACTTGATATGTCCAATACTGAATTCATTCTCTTACCCCACCCCATCCTCCTTTTTCCTAGGTTTGCTATTACTGTTGAAGATACCATCCACCTACCAGTACTCAGTCCAACAATCTAGCTGTCAGCCTCATTCTCTCTCACACCCATATCCAATCTGTTGTCAAGGCCTGTCGATTTCTCCTTTGCAACAACTCTCAAATATTTCCCCTTCTGTCTTCTGACACTGCCAACTACCTGGTATAAAACCTCATATCTTTGTCACTCACCCATTAAAATAGACCTCAGCCTCTCAAGCCCTTACCTCGAGTCTCTCCTCACTCCAATGCATCGTCCACTCAGCTTCTAAATTGACTTTCCTTAAGCACAGTCTGACCATATCACCCACCTATTCAACAAACTCTAATGGGTCCTTTCTACTTCTAGGATCAAATAAATAGCCAAGCTCTGTTTGGCTTTTAAAGCCCTTTGTGACCTGATTCCTTCCTTCGGTTCCAGTTTCCTTACATCCTCCTTGTCCACCCCTGATGCCATGCATCCTGCAATCCAGTGACACTTGCCTCCTTGCTGATCTTTGTACAGCACACTTCACCTTCCAACTTAACATTTTCATTGGCTATGCTCCTGCCCAGCACTTTCTTCCTCTTCATCTTTGCCTCCTGACTGCCATGGTTTCCTTCAAGTCTCTGCTAAAATCCCACCTTCTGCAAGAAGCCTTTCCCCGTCGTCCTTAATTTTTATGACTTCCTCTGTACATGACTTATCCTATACATAATTAATTTGTACATAGTTGGTATGTTTTCTCCCCTATTAGACCTGGAGCTGCTTGAGAGAAGGGACTATTTGTTCCTTTGTTTTGTGGGCCTTTATACCCCCACTGCTTAACACAATGCCTGGCACATAGTAGGCACTTAATAAATGCTTGCTGACTGACTGACTGACAAAAAGAACTACTATAAAAATTCTTTTTTTTCCCTTTATTTGATCCTTTTGGTATATAGGCCTAGTTGTGGTCTTGCTGTGTCAAAGGTTATGCACAGTTTAATAACTTGTTACGCTTAGTTGCAAATTGCTTTTCAGAATGTCTGGGCCAACTCACAGCTCTACCCAAGAGAACATTAATGTGCCTGTTTTCATTTTTCCCTCACTTAGAACCCAGTCACAGGTTTTCACCATTTCTTTCTTTTCTTATACACTCATAACCAACTAGATAGTGAAATGGATGGAGTGCTAGGCCAAAAATCAAGAAGACCTAAGTTTAAACTTGACCTCAGATACTTATTAGTCAGTTGCCCCTGCACTCGTCACTTAGCCTTAGCTATAGTAATAACACCTTTCTTCCAGAGTTATTGTGAGGATCAAATGAAATAATATTTGTAATGAACTTAGCACAGTCCCTGGAACATAGCAGATACTTTAATAAATGCTTGTTTCATTTCTTCCTTCTTTTTCACAGTTACTGTCTGAGTTTAAAGTTTGTTTTGTTTATGACTACTCTCTCCCTGAATCTATCCTCCCTCTTATTTCCCCATCCCTTTTTGAATGTATTTGTAAACCAGCTCTTTCTCTATGTGTCAGTTGTGTTCTAAACTTTTTGGATTCATTTAGATGAAAGTGAGTCTCAAGTGAAGTCCATTCGCTTCATTCCTTCCTCCTACTTGCATGTCTGGTTATGTGAGATAAGTTCCCCTACCATTTTTCCTTTCCCCTTCTCTTAGAATATTCTTTTCTCCTTACCTTTTTATTTCTCCTTCTGAGTTCATCAAAATGTAACCAGAGCCCTTAGGCCCCCTGTTTTATTTAATTCCCTCTTTGATCCATTATGACACTGAGGTCCCAAGAAAACACTTGTATTATCTTTCCTTATTTGAATGTAAACAACTTTTTCTTGTATGGTTTCATTTAATTGCTCATTTGTATTTATATTATATTTCTTATGACTCCTATGATTGTATTTTAATATTTCTACTAAGCTCTGATCTTTTCATCAGAAGTGCTAGGAAGTCTACTATGTTAAAGGTTCATTTGTTGCCCTTGTATTATACTCAGTTTTGTTGTGTAAATTATTCTTGATTGTAAGCCTGTATTGGTTAAATGGATCATGGTTACTTTTAGGAGCAAGAAACTCATATTCTCGTGTCAAGGAATGAAGTCTGTCTAGCAACTAACTCTGTCTTGGTTGAACATTTACACATCCCACTACTTTGGCCATATATTCCCCCACTTATCATGAGTGTTTCAACCCATATCTTCCTTAAGCAGTTTCAATAAAACACATAAATAGTAAAGAACAAAACTCTTACATGTACTGCCATAGTATTCTCTGCTTACTTGCTTTCTGTCACAAGATGCTACTATAGGAGTCTCCTGTAAGTAAATCTCCTAATAATGCTCAGTCTAATCAGCCTGGCTTTGTGTACCTCTTTCCTTTGAAAGGCTTTTTTTTTTCTTTTTGAATGTCACATTCCGAGTTCTCTGCTCCATTGTTGTGGTAGGTGCTAAATTTTGTGTGATTGTGACTGTGGCTCCTCAGTGCTTGAATTTTTTCTTTCTGTGTGCTTACAGGATTTTTTTTTCTTTTACCTGGAAGTTTTGGATTTTGTCTATGACATTGCTAGGAGTTTTCATTCTGAAGGCTGAGGAGATGATTGCTACATTCTTTCTAATTTCACTTTTCTCTCTGGTTTTAATATATCTGGGAAAATTTCTTATTACAACTTCTTGAAAGATGATGTAGAGGGTTTTTTTTGTTATATTTTTCCTATGCACTCAATTATATAACATAAATATTTAAAAGAAAAAATAAATTAATTACAAGGAGAAATAGACAATATCACTCTACTGCTGAAGGACCTTAGTTTTGCCCCTTTATTCATAGGTAATTATAACAAAAACAACTACATAAAAAACAAGAATGAAGCAAATACTAATGGATAAAATTTTAGAAAAATTAGATATGATAGACCTTTAACAATTAGGTCTATGCATGTTATTCAGCATTGTATTATTCCTTTACAAAACTTGATCATACTCTAGGACAAAAAAAACCTTACAAATAAATTAAAAGTAGAAATATTATATGCATCATTTACTTGTTGTACTGCAATAAAATGATATTAAAGGACCACAAATAAAAGTATTAAAATTAACTGAAGAATAAATCACTTAATTCTAAAACATTTTGGAAGAAATACAAATCATAAAATGATAGACAATTGCATTAATGACAATGAAAACAAGGAGACACCATTCTAAAATTTTGGGGATTCACCCACAGCAGTTCTTAGATGAAATTTTATATATCTAAACACTTTTATTGACAAAAAAGAGAAAAAAGAATTCAATGAATTTGTCACACAACTGAAAATATTAGAAAACCAACATTAAAAACTCTCATTTAAATATCAAAATAGTTCTAAAAATGAAGAAATGTAAAAAATTAATAACAAAAAATTATTGAATCAATAAAGCTGGGAGCTTTTTTAAAAATAAAATATATAAACCATTAGCTAATTTGACTACAAACAAGAAAGAGGAAAAATAAATTACATCAAAAATGAAAAAGAGGGACAGCTAGGTGGCACAGTGGATAGAGCACTAGCCCTGTATTCAGGAGGACCTGAGTTCAAATCCAGCCTCAGACACATAACATTTACTAGCTGTGTGACCCTGGGCAAGTTACTTAACCCTATTGCCTATCCAAAAAACAAACACACATAAAAAAAAGCACAAAAAAAATGAAAAGGAGAATTCTAAACAAATAAAAAGAATTAAAGGATATAAGAAATTATTTTGATCAATTATATGTTAAAAAAAACCACTACATAAATGAAATAAATTAGTATTTAGAAAGAAACAAAATACCCAAATTACAAAACAAGAAATAGAAAAGTTAAACAACTTAATTTCAAAGGAATAAATTGAACAAGCCATAAATGTGCTTCCAAAGAATTAACACCCCAGTGCCATAGAATTCATAAATGAATTCTAACAAATATTTAAAGAGCAATTATTTCCAATATTACATAAACCATTTGCCAAAAAAAGTGAAATAAGAGATCATACTAAATTACTTCTGTGTCATAGATATGATCTTAATACATAAATCTAAAGGAATTAAACAGAAAAAGAAAACTGAATAAGGATTAAAAAATTATTAGCAATAAAGGTAAAATAAATTAAAAAATTACATAGTATGTCCAATCACTATTATATACTAGGAATGTAGGATTGATTTAATAATAGGAAAACTATAAAATTAAATTAATCATATTAACAATAAAGTAAACAAAAATCAGTTATATCAATAAATGTATATAATGCTTTCAACAAAATACAACTATTTTAACAAAAACACTAGGAATAATAATAATAAATTGAAAATCTTTGAAATGATGCATAGTACATACATATATACAAAGCCCAAGAGCCACTATTATTTGTAATTGAAGTAATCTAGACTCCTTTCCAATAAATTCAAGGTTGAAACATGGATGTCCATTGTTATTGCTTCTTAAGAAAAATAAGGTGAGGAAATAACCAGAGGTAAAGAAAAATAAAATAATTGATTATTTTGAGATAGTATGATGGTGTACTTACAGAATGCAAAAAAGTTAAATAACTTTAAAACACTAACTTTAAAAAAATTTATAGAATATAAAACATCCTCAAAAATGATCAACATATCTATGTAATGCCAACAAAAGAAACCAACAAGAAGAGATAGAAAGAAATATTCCATTTAACAATTCATCAAGTTTTATAAAATACTTGCGAATATACCTTCCAAGATACAGCTAAAAACTATATAAATACAACTATAAAGAACTCTACAGAAATAAATAATTGGGTAAATATGTTTTGCTCATGGGTAAAACAAGCAAATATAATGAAAATAACA
Source organism: Vombatus ursinus (assembly GCF_900497805.2). Taxonomy (NCBI): domain Eukaryota; kingdom Metazoa; phylum Chordata; class Mammalia; order Diprotodontia; family Vombatidae; genus Vombatus; species Vombatus ursinus. Next base: position 29,298,968 of record NW_020940355.1, read on the forward strand.
ATATTACCCAAATTAGTTTTCTTATTCAATGTCATAACTGCCAAACTACCAAAGTATTACTTCATAGCAATAAAAAGGTAATAATGGAATTTATGTAGATTAAAAAAAAAGTCAAGACTCTCAAGAGAAATGAAAAGAAGTGGAAATAAGGGGGTAGGGCTGATAGCGAGTGGTAGGTTTCAAACTGTACTAAAAGACAATTTTTATTAAAGGGATTTGGTACTGGTTAGGAAAGAGAGATTAATCAGTGGATTAGATCAGGTACACAACATACAAAAGTAAATTTATCTAATACTTAATACATAGAAACACAATAAACACAACATCTAATATTCAATAAACACAAAGACATCAGCTATTGTTATAATGAATCATTATTTGACAAAAACTTCTAGGAAAATTTAGCTATTGGTAGGGTAAAAATAGATTTAGAATAATATTTTACAACTTGCACAAAGATAAATTCCAAATGTATATATAACCTATATATAAAAGGTGACATCATAAACAAACTAGAGAAACATGGAAAAAATTATCTATCGGATCAATGGTTAAGAAAAAAATTAATGACGTAATAATGAATAGATATAACTATAGAAGAAAAATTGTTTAATTTTGGTTATATAAAATTAAAAAAAAAGATTTGCACAAACAAGTCTAATAAAGATAAGATTAAAATGGGAACAATTAACTGGAAAAAATAACAACTTGACAAAAGAACTTCTCTAACAAACCCTGATTTCCAAGATACGTAAGGAAATGATTCAAATTTGTAAGAAAAATAATCATCCCCCAATTGATAAATGGTCTAAGGGAATGAACAGACAGTTCAAATAAGAAGCCATGATTCTTAATAGTCATATGATAAAATATTTTAAATCAAAACTAATTAAAGTAATGCAAATTAAGCAATTTTGAGATCCTATCTCATGCTTATAACTGTGACAGATATGATAAAAGGAGAAAATGGTAAACACTGGATGGACTGTGAGAAAACAGGCACATTGATGTACCATTTGACCTGTGAATGAGTACAACCATTCTGGAAAGTAATTTGGAATTATACACAACCTTTGGCACAACCCACTGATTGGTTTATACCTAAAGGAGATCAAAGAAATAGGGAAAGGTCCTATATGTACACACACATCTGTGCAACCATAAACAGAATATACATATATGTTTATACACAAATACAAAATATCTACACATATATGCCACCATAAAAAGAATATACACATGTGCACATATGAATATTTTTTTAAGGTGGCAAAGAAACTGGAAACCGAGAGGATATCCAAAAATTAAAGAATGGAAGAATAAGTTGTGATATATGATGGGGGTATTATTAAACTGTAAGAAATGAAGAAATGAATAATTTTAAAAAGACATGGAAAGATTTGTAGGAACTGTTACAGAGTGAAGTGAGCAGAACCTGAAGATTATAAAAATGGAACAATATTGAAGATTTTTACAAACTAATAAAGAATTAAATGAGAACCAAGAGAAGAATTTATATGGCAACAATAGTAAATATAAACAACTTTGAAAACAGTAAGAACTATAATGAGTATAATGACCATTCATGATTCTTGAGTACAAATGATGAAATATTATATTTATTCCTGATAGACTAGCAATAGATTCAGAATGAAACATATAGTTTTGCATACAGACATTACAGGAATTTGGGGTTTTTATTATGCATATTTCTTCAGCACAGGTAGAATATTTTTCAGTTCTAACCCCTCCACTAAAGAATGAACTTTCTTTAAGCAGCCTCATTTGTTTATGGAATTGTTAGCTAGATCTCTGACTTATCACCTAAAGAAATGGAATAATAAGCATCCTTCAAAGCATTACTTTATCTACTACCTCCAGACCAACTTCTTTTTTGTTCTCAATTATTACTTACTAAATTTAAAATTCTAATTTATTTTTAAGAGAGAAAGTGGAGGCATATTCATTGTAGAAGTAATCAAACAATGAGTGTTCTGACAGAATTGACAAAGAAGAATCAATGAAGGTTCTTAGAATCAAAGTACAGTTAAACCAAGATAATGTCATCATCAAAGATTTGTTTGTTGTAATTCCTACTTTCAGTATGGCATCATTCATTTCTCCTTAACTGACTTTCATAGAAATTAACAATCAAAATCTATATTTTTCTCCTAGAGAGTCTTTGTCTCATATGTTCAGAAGCAGACGACTTCAGCCTAATTATAGGTACTGACTTAGGCAGCATAATTGAAAGAAAATTAAGATCTTATCAAATTTATTTTGCCTAATAAATTTTTGTTTGGTTAGTGACTATGTGCAGAAAATAAATTGGGCCTAGAATTGAAGAAGAGGAAGAGAGCATCTAGGGAACTCTGCAGTGCTATTAATGACCTTATGTTTCTCCTAATCAGAGGGTCATTTTTTTTTTTTAACAACAGTGCTTCTCTCTTGAAACTCTTTGTCTATAAGCTATGGAATACCACAATCTTTGAAGAATTAAAGGGGAAGATCATCCCTAGGGCAATGAACAAGTATGTAATGGGTATGAACAGGCAACAACACCTTGCAAAATGGAGACATGCTCAAAAGAAGTAGCATAAAGGGGGCAGCTAGGTGGCACAGTGAATAGAGAACTGGCCCTGAAGTCAGGAGGACCTGAGTTCAAATCTGCTTCAGACCAAACACTTGGCACGTACTAGCTGTGTGACCCTGGGCAAGTCACTTAACCCCAATTGCCTAAAGAAAAAAAAAACAAATTAAAAAAGAGAAGTAGCATAAAGGATGTCAAAAGAGATGGATGACTGAAAAAATGTTAATGGGACCATCATAGAAAGAGTGAGGAATGACTGATAGACAATGTGTTCCAATGGTATCCACACAATGACAAAAGTTCCAACAGGGTTTCTTAGCCTGTGCTCTATGAAAAAAAAACAACAACTATGTATATATATATATATATATATATATGTATATATATATATATATATAATTGGTTTCCTTTGTAATAGTTAAGTATTTTATTTATTAATTTTAAAAAGTTATTCTGAGAAAGGGTCCACAAACTTGAGCAGATTACTTATGAAAAGGGTCCATCACACACACACACACACACACACACACGCACGCACAGTTTAAGAATTTCAGTTTTAGAGCATTTCAGTCAGGAAACATCCTGAGGAAGCATTATTTTATCTCTGTTTTAGGAGCATGTGAATAACAATCACACAGGATGGGTAGGCATGGAAAGGTTGTGAACGTCATCATTTGCCAAGATTGGCAATGTCAAAATTTCATTTTAATTATCAAATCTTTATTAGTGGTAAAAAGAAAAAAATATTGGGTAGACAGAACCAAGAATTATGAACAAAATTACACATATTTTGTCATGCAAGTTTTTTTTTTCGTAGAACAAACTAGATACTAAGTACAACCATGTAAAAATAAAAAATTTTTAATCCATAATATAACCTTTTTGTCAGTTTTTATTTAGATAATTTACATAAGATAGCTCCACATAGTTCTTTCGCATTAGAACTGCTGCCACAAGTTCGATTTTTTTTTTATCTTTCTCCGTGAAATTACTTTTTTTGTTTGTCTTTCCTTGATAATATGGTAGGTCACCTTGTTGCTATAGTAATGATTAGTAATGATAATACATGGCTTTTAAGGGAAAATTACTAATAGAGTTTACATTTTATGGAAATTGTTTCTTTTATTATTGTTATAGAAGTTTTTATAATTTACCTCTGAAATTTTATGGATGAATCTGTTGTCAAAATATAATGTTTTCATTAAGCTTGTGCTTGGTGATTTTTTTCCTTGCTTTATTTCATTATTAACTATTTGACCATAAATACAATATACAGATCTTGGTGGCATGAGTTTATAGCATATAAATCTGAGTGTGTACTGGGACAGGATCTTTAACACTATGTCTTAATTTTACCAGTTACTGTACCCAAAGAAGATTCAGAAAACGTGTGATCAATTTCAAGCATATTGCATAGTTATTCACTCATAGACATGTTTATATCTTTGGAACACTAAGGTTTCAAATAGAATAAAATTTTAATTTGGCATAAACACAAGGTCAATGCTTCACCAAATAATGACATGGAGAATAGTTTGTCAGGTACAAGTTAGCAAAGTGTAGTGAGATAGATATTATTTTCTAAGCTATTTTATTGAATATTAATTTTCCTCTTAATTTCTTTTATAATTAGACCAAGAGGCTCATCCATGTAGGTATGAAAAATAAAAAATCAAGCTTTATAGGAAGAAACCAGTAAGGCCATTTCTAAGTACACTGTAAATTTCAAGAAGTATTGGTACAAATCTGATAAAACAGTTTGAATTTAATCAATCATAAGACATAAAATTACTTATTCAAGTAAATCATTAACTAGCTGTTACTTGATGATTTGTTTGTAATTCATTTTGATACAATATTGCAAAACTTTTTCCACCCAACAATTTTACGAGGTAGAAGGATAACTATCCTCATTTTACATATAAAGAACTTGATTCTCAGAGAAGTTAAATGACTTAACCATTACCATACGATTATTAAATCTCAGGATTAGTTTCTACTTTATCATCATCCTTGTATTAAGATACCCAAGAACTCTACAGATTAGGTGGCCATGTTGTCTGTTCTTTGCATTAACTCAATTCTTCTGTTACTATTTCATTTGACACATGCAATCATGAATGCTCATTTCTTTCTTTATTGTGATGGTTTCCTCTTATTATACATATATATTGCTTTTACATTTTGCAAAATAACATTAAGTGAGGTTATTGGATCCTGACATCAATTTTGTGAAGTTGATGTTATTACTATTATTCCCATTTTACAGATGAGAAAACTTAGATCAGGATTTGAACTCAGGTCTTTGTCATTCCAAATCCATCAATTTCTATCCCCTGTGTCATCTAGCTCCCTGTTATATCATAAGCACATGATTGCTTCCATAAACTGAAGTCTTCTTGATTTAATAGGTGACAATTCCCTGCCCCTATACAAGTTTTACCATGCAAACGGCACAATTCTCTTTCTACTGTAAAAAATACCTTGCTTCGTGAAAAAAAAAGAAGCTATATTGTGTATTTCAAATAGGATTTGCTTTACAAAAATCTAGTTTGTATGTTTTCAGAAACATGTCTGCAGAATAAAATAGGGTATATACCTTTTCATTAAAACTATTCAATCCCATTTTGAGGGGCAGAGCCAAAATGGTGGAGTGGAGGGAGCCTTCTAGCTAAACTCTCCCAACATTCCTTTTGAAACAACTTCACAATAACATGTCAAACTGAATTTTTGAGCAGCATAACCAATAAAAGGTGAGAGAAAGACATTCCAGCTCAAGACTCCTTAGAAGGTCAGAAAGAGAGGTCTTTTAGAACTGGAGTGGGGGTGACTAGCAGAGTAGAACATCAGGACACCTGCTGTGGACCATGGGGGTTAGTGGTAATGATAACATCAGCAACAGCATTACCAGGATCTCTCACCAGTCAGAGACAATAAGTAGATTGATCACCTAGTCAGAAAGACAGTATGAAATACCCTTGTGCTTGCACTGGTCACAGAACCAGGACCTGTTTTGGAATTCCATTGCCTATTACCCAGTTCCAAGTTCCAGTCACAGGATAGAGAGAATGCAAGGAATCTAGTTCCTGGTGCAGTTCCAGGAAGGAGAGGAAAACTAGGGCTTGCAATTGCAAGGAAGCAATGACAATTCCTGGGTAAAGACCAGAACTGGGTAAGAACCAGATGAGAAGAGTGGAGAGTAGAGACCACTCTTCTCCCTGTAACATTTAACCTTGGAAGCACAGAAAACGTAAACTCTCAGAAGTGGCAGTGACAATAGCAGGTCAAAAAAGCCTGAATTTAGGGATAATAACACCCCCTGACACAAATACACATAACACATGCAGAAATGAATAAAGTAATGAGTAAAGAAGTGAGTAAAGTTCAAAGCCAACAAATAGGCTAGAAAAATGAGGAAAAATGAAAAAAGTCCCCAACCATAAAAAGGTGCTATTATGATGGGGAAGCTGAAGACACAAACTCAGAAGATACCTAACACAAAATTATCTACAAAGAAAGCCTCAAAACAAAAAAAAAAAAGCAAATTAAAAACAAGGCTGCCAAGAATTCTGAGAAAAGCAAAATAATGAATTAAAAAAGAGGGGAAAAGATTTTAAAAATCAAGTAAGAACAGAAGAAGAAAAAATGGGGAAAGAAAGGAGAGCAATGGAAGAAATGTATGAAAACAGAATTAACAGCTTGGTAAAAGAAGCAAAGAATACTAAAGAAAAAACTCTTCAAAAAGCAGAATTGACCAAATGGGAAAAGAAGTACAAGAACTCATTGAATAAAAATAATTCCTAGAAAATTAGAATTGAGCAAGTGGAAGCTAATGATTCCAGGAGACATCAAGAAACAATGAAGCAAATTCAAAAGAATGAAAAAAAATAGAAGAAATTGTAAAAACATCTCATTCGAAAAAATTATCTGGAAATGAATTGAAAAGAGATAATTTAAGAATTATTGGACTACCTGAAAGCCATGGTAAAAAAGAGTCTAGAAATAATATTCAAGGAAGTATAAAGGAAAACTGCTCTGAAATCTTAGATCCAGAGGGTAAAATAGAAATTGAAAGAAATCCCAAGAAAATTCCTAGGAATATTATAGTAAAAACCCATATTATTCAAATTCTTAAAGGAAAAGTTAAATGAATTACAAGTGGAGACAGTAAAACTATACTAGTGAGCAACGTCAATTTAACCCTCTCAGAATCTGATGAATCTAACAGTAAAATAATTAAGAAAGAATTTGAAGGACATTAGTACAATTTTAGAAACATTAGGTATTAGATCTTGGGAGTATATTCAATGGGAAGAGAAAGGAGTGTATCTTTTTCTCACCTGCATGTGGCATTTTCACAAAAATCGACCACTTATTGGGGAATAAAAACTTCACAAATGCAAAAATGCAAAAATATTAAATGTGCCTTTTTTTCTGACCGTAATGCCAAGAAAAAATTACATTAAAAAGGAGCCTTGAAAACATATATTAAAAATCAATTAGAAACTAAATAATCTAAACCTCTAAAGAATGAGTGGGTTCAAGAAGAAAACACAGAAACAAAAATTTCATTGAAGATAATGAAAACAATTGGACACTGTACCATAATTTGTGGGATGAGACCAAAGCAGTACTTACAGGAAAATTTATATCTGTAAATACTTACATCAGCAAACAAAAGAGCAGAATAATTAATTGGACGTGCAACTAAAAATAGAAAAAGACCAAATTAAAAATCCTTAATTAAACACAAAAATGAAAATCCTAAAAATCAAAGGAAAGATTAATCAAATTAAATGTAAAAAGAAAACAAAACCTTGAACTAATAAATAAAACTAGAAGCTGGTCTTAGGGGAAAAATAGATAAACCATTGTCTAATTTGATTAAAAAGAAGAAAACCAAATTGCCTGCATCAAAAATGTAAAGGGTGAACACACCAAAAAGAAAATGAAATTAAAGCAATTATTAGGAAGTTTTTGCCCAAATATATGCCAATAAAATTGATAATCTAAATGAAATAGTTCAACAAACCATAAGTGAGCTCTCTAAGAATAAGACCCTAAGATCACATGTGTTTGTAAGTGAATCCTACAAAATATTTAAAGAGGAATTAATAACAATAGTGTATAAACTATTTGAAAAAAATAGTCCTACCAAATTCCTTCTATGACACTAATATGATCGTTACACTTACACCAAGGAGATCAAAGACAGAGAAATAAAACTCTAAATCAATTTCTTTAATGAATATTTATACAAAAATTTTAAATAAAATACTAGCAAAGTGATTACAGCAACATATCACAAAGATCAGACATTATGACCAGGTGACATTTATACCAGCAACATAGCATAATTGACTATATCTATAACGCAAATGACAAAAATAATATGATTATATCAATAGATAAAAGAAAAATAATTCAACAAAATACAATACCTATTCCTATTAAAAAATACTAGAAAATTTTTCTTAAGATGATAAATAGTTTCTGTCTAAAACCAAGAACAAGCATTATCTGTAATGAGGATAAACTAGAAATCTTTCCAATAAGATAAGCAGTAGAACTAGGATGTACATTATCACCATTATTATTCAATCTTGTACTATAAATGCTAACTATAGAAATGACAAGAAAAAGAAATGAATAGGCAATGCAGAAACAATCACTCTTGCAGATGATACGACAGTATACTTAGTGAACCCTAGAGAATTAACTAAAAAAAAAACTAGTTGAAACAATTAAAAACTTCAGCAAAGTTGCATGATATAAATAAACCCACATAAATCATCAGCATTTCTGTATACTACCAACACAACCCAGCAGCAAGAGAAAGAAAGAGAAATTCCATTTAAAATAACTGTAGACAATATAAAATACTTGAGAGTCTATCTGCCAAGATACACCCAGGAGCTGTATGAACATAATTACAAAATACTTTTCACCCATATAAATATAGATCTAAACACTTAGAAAAATATTAGTTGTTCATGTGTAGGCTAAGCCAATATATTAAAAATGATAATTTCATATGAATTAATTTACTGATTCAGTGCCATACCAATCATCTGCAAAAAAATATTTTATAGAGCCAAATAATAACAAAATTCACCTGGAAGAACAAAAGGTCAAATTATCAAAGGAATCAATGGAAAAAAAAAGCAGTGAAGGAATTCAATCTAGCAATACTAGATTTCAAACTATATTAAAAAGTGATGTCAAAATAAAGTGGTACTGGATAAGAAATGGAGTGCTTGATCAGTGGGCTTGATTAGATATACAATATATGGAATTAAATTACCATAGTAATGTAGTGTTTAATAAACCAAAAGATCTAGGCTTCTGGGGCAAGAACTCACTATTTCACAAAAAACTTACTGGGTAAACTGTAAAGCAATTTGGCAGAAACTAGTCAAGATGAGGTCAAAATGGAGCTTAGACATAAATGGTGATATCATAAGCAAACTAGGGAAGCACGGGGAAAATTTACCTGTCAGATTTGTGGATAAGCGAAGAGTTTATGATCAAACAAGATTTAAAGAAGATCACAAGAAGTAAAATGCACTATTTTGATTACCTAAATTTAAGTTTTTATAGACGCAAAACAAATGTAGTCAAAATTACAAGAAATTCAGGAAACTGGGAAAAATTTTACACTAAGTTTCTCTGACAAAGGCCTCATTTCCCAAATATATAAGAAACTGAGACAAATTTGTAAAAATAAGAACCATTCCGCAATTGACAAATGATCAAAGGGTATGAATGGGTTGTTTTCAAAAGAAGAAATCAGTGTTATCACTAGTCATATGAAAAAATATTCTAAATTAATAATGATTACAAATTAAATCACTAATAATGCAAATTAAAACAACTTTGCACTTATCACATTGACTAATATGACAGAAAAGGAAGATGAAAAATACATACACTAATGCATTGTTGATGGAGTTGTGAATTGGTCCAACCTTCTGGAGAATAATTTGGACCTATGCCAAAAGGCTAATAAAACTGTGCATACCCTTTGACCCAGCAAGACCACTACTAGGTCTGGATCCCAAAGAGATCAAAGAAAATGGAAAAAGACTTCTATGTAGAAAAACATTAATAGCAGCTCTTCTGTGATGGTAAAAGTTGGGAGATTGAGGGAATGTCTATTAACTGGGGAGTGGCTGAACTAGATATGCTACATGATACTGATGCAATACTATCATGTTGTAAGAATGATGAAGGGAATAGCTTCAGGAACACAAACAACAATAACAACAACATCTTGAAAGACTGAGATGAACTTATGCAAAGTGAAGTGAGAGGAACCAATAGAACACTATATTTTATTATTATAATGGTAATCAACTGTGACTTAGCCACTCTGATCAATATTATAATCCGTGACAGATTTCAAAGGACTTATAATGAAAAAATGCTAGCCACCTCCAAAGAGAGAACTGATGAACTCTGAGATTGAAGCACTTTATTTTTCTTGCTCCCCCCCACAATATAGCTAATATGGGAAATATATTTTGAATGGCTTCACATATATAATTCGGTATCATATTACTTGCCTTCTCAATGTGTGGGAGAAGGGCTATTGGTAAGGAGAGAATTTGGAACTCAAAATTTAAAAAAAAATGTTAAAAATAAATAAAAATAAAGAAATCCTTTAAAAATGTAAAAATACTCAATTCCATGATTAAACATAGCATAAATAAGTTAGTTTGTTTTTATCACAACTTATCCTAACTGGAAGGGAACTTGAAAATCATCTAATTCAGTATCATCTGAAATAAAAACAGAAATTTGTACTGCATTTGGACTTAGAAAACCACAGATAAACATATTATTTAAAATTTTTTATCATTTAAAAAAATTTCTCAATTATGTTTTTGAGCGTGTATAAATTTTTATTCATTTTAAACAAATACAAAATGAGAAAAGAAAAGAACATTTCCATGTACATAGCAGAACATAAGAGAGTATCAATATAAAACAATAAATTTCTATTTAAAAAAAAACCTATACAATAAATATACACATTGTTTTCAAAGCTACCCAGCTTTTCTTTGCTTCCTTCTAGGTTTGCTTTTGTTCTTTGCTGTGTACTTTTTACTTCACTTTTTTTCTCCATCTCTCCACCCACCCTACCCTAGAGAAGACTACAATTAAACATGGATATATATACGTATACATATATACACATCCATACATCCATGTATACATATATGTATGTGTATAGACACACATATACCTATGCCCCAATTACATTTTAATCTGGTTCAGGCTGCACTCAGTAGCTTTGCCAGCAATGGGTTTGACACCAATCCAACCAATTCATTTTACAGATGACAAAAATAAAGTCCAAAGGACTTCAGTGACACACCCAAGGTCTTACAACCCATGAGTGGATGAGGAATAATAATAATAATAATAATAATAGTAACAACAACAACAACATTTATTTAGAACTTACTATGTGCCAAGCACTGTGCTAAGTGTTCTACAATATTGTCTCATTTGATCCTCACAACAACCCTGGGAGATCTGTGCTATTATTATTCCCATTTTACAGATAAGGAAACTGACAAACAGAGGAACAACTAGAAATCAGGTCTCTAGACTCCTGGTCCAGAGTTCTTTTTATTCTACCTCATTTCCTCCTTGTAGAAATAGCTATAGGCTTTGTTACATTCATTTCTGCCTTTTTTAGATGACCTCTTAGATATTTGAGTACTTATTTTGTGCCTGCCACTGTTCTAGGGAGATTAGGTAAGGGCCATATTTGTTATGGTTCTTCTACAATGCTCAGCTTTGAATGTTCAGTTTCATACTCTCCAATATCATAGCAAAAACTTATCCTTGCCTGCCCATCCTGTGCAACTCCTACCTAAGGCCTCTTAAATGGGGAATGGCGACTACCTTGTTTCACATGTCTTAAGTATTTTTGCACTGGATGACACCCTTACTTCTTAATACTTTAGGTAAATATGATATTCCTGCAAGTTGATCACAGAAGCACATGGTCTGTAGATTGCACTGTTGCCAGCTGCTACTATGTGATGACAGGTTGGCATGATGGCCTCAGAATCAGAAGACATACCTATGTTCAAGTCCCTGTTCTACCACTTACTAACTGGAGGCCCCAGGCAAATAAGTTACGTAAACTCTTTAAGCCTCAATTTCCATGTCTATAAAATGGGAACAATAATGTACCTACTTCACCAAAAAGTTATGAGAAAGGTACTTTGTAACCTTCAATTTACTATTTTGAAGGCTATAAATCTAGGACATTCCAGTTTTCCCTTTGTTGACACAAAATAGAAAAATAGGCAATAACGTGACTTAGCAAGTTTACCAGACTGGATTTACAAAATTGCTGTCAGGAATGATGAACAATGTTATTACTTTGGTTAAAGGCCTTATGAATCAGTTTAATAATTGCTTCTACAGTGTGCATCATGGCTAAGCAGAGCATACTATGTCATTATGATTTTAGTTTTCCTTAACTGACACATCGCTAACCCCTCTCCCTGTGGTCAAACATTTACTGATATTTTTGTATGCGTGTGGTAAGGTTAACATTGGAAAAATCCATATATCTTGGGATGTATTGCTTACTTTCAAATATCTAAACTCTTAAATGTAGACCTATAAATAAATTTTGATTATGAATACTGTAATCCTCATAAATATTATTGTAGTTCATTTTATGAAATTGTTAAAAGTTTGGTTTTCATTAATCCAACCAAATTTCAAATGCATTATAGAGTTCAACATTTGGAGAAATGCTGTAGTGAATGTTTTTCCAAAGTGTAGCATTAACTGCCAATTTTACCTAAGTTTGTAACTCTTCATTTCTATATATTCAGTTTGTTTGAAAAAAGTAAAGCGAATTTAAGTTATTCTTTCCCTCCCCTACTCCTAACAATGGAAGTTCTTTGAAATGGAATACAAGTTAAAAAACAAATAGAAAAAGAAACAATCAAACAACCTTGGTTATTTAGAACTTGGAAATTTTTTTCTAATAAAAACAATAACTTACTGGGTAATTAAGTTCCTAGGCCAATCTTTAAAAGCCTACTTAACCCTTATGAAAGTACTTGAAGTTTATTATGAAGCTGCTACAATTTTAGAGCAGGACATGACTTTAGAGGTCACTTTGTTTAATCTCCTCACTTTAGAATCATAGGAAAGAAGATCTAGAGTTGAAATGAACTTCTGAAGGCCCCATAATTTTATAAATGAGGAAGCTGAGGCCTAGGGAGGTAAAGTAACTTGTATAAAGTCTCACAGATGGTAAACTCCAAAGGAAACTTAGTTAGCTTATCCAAGGACTCACAGGTCACAAACCTCAGAGGTAAGATATGAAACCAACAGAGCTAATGGTCTTTTCACTGTACCATATCTACTTTTAATAAGAATCTTTCTACCACAGATCACATCGTTTCTGTGAAGGAAATGCATTTAGAGTTATGACTTGGGATTTGGGGAACATATCTCTACCCTAGCCAATTAGGACTACAGAATTCCTTCCCTCCAGAGCTACTCCTATGTGCTACCATCCGAGTGGGCCACACTCAATCCAGCTCCCCTTTGTTAGGGATGGTTCAACATTACCCTTTCTTACATTATTGCAGACATTCTGGTGTGCCAAATTTCAATTATAGAACTGACCCAGTGTTCCAGAATTTCACATCCATTAACCCCTTCCTGGCATCTAATACATATAGTCACACAACCTTACTTATATTTGGCTTGGAATATATTGTTTGAACTTATTTATAGACTTTGGATATTGGCCCCGTCACACAGAAATCAAGGTTGGGTTGTTGTCCAAAGAATAAACTATATGTATAAGGATAAATTTGTGCTAGTTGATGAGATTATGTAGGTGCTTGAAGGAATGAACAGAGACAGGTTTGAAACAGTTATAATGTTGTTATGTGTTTCTCTTTGGTGAGCTCTGTATTCTCTTGAGGTCTAAGTTAAAGTTTGAAAATACAATGAAATTTCCTGATGTCCCAACCTCATAGTTAACATATTCTTATCTTTCCCTTTGGTTTTTGGTCTTTGCCTTTCTCCATGAGGACTAAAGAATTAACTTTCTTCAAACTGAATAATAGTTTGTCATTGAGAGTACTTGAGTATTATCTAAAGTAAGTGGGACTTACTAAAGACAATATTTTAAAAGTCTTGAGAGGTCTCTTACAAACATTCTATAAAAACTTTGTTGGATTAGTTAATCTAATGGGATCATTTATGTAAGGCATTTTAGAAACCTTGATATAATTCTCATGGTACCTACCTCACAGAATTGTTTTGAGGAACAAATGAGGTAATACGTTTAAAGTACTTGGAAAAACTTAAAGTGCTATATAAATGTCAAATGATACTTATTGACGATATAATGATGATGATGATGGTGATGATGGTGATAACTTTTACCAGTACATAACCCTATACTAAAACCTCTGATTTGTTCTATTGGGTTTTTAGCCCTCTTAGGAGCTTTTTTGGGCAGTAGTTTCATTTAAGATTTATATACATTTTTGTTACTTCATTGCTACAAGGAACTTCTATTAAGGAAACTCCTTCCACTGATGAAGATTGGCCGTTACTCTACATACTCTACAACCTGTGGCTTCAAGGCCACATGTGGCCCTCTAGGTCCCCAAGTTCGGCCTTTTGAATGAATCCAAATTTCACGGAAATTTCATGTTTGCATTTCCCACCCCTGCTGTACACCTTTAAGTCTTTGCTGCTGCTTAAGAGGTTAAATGACTTGCTGAAAGTCATATAAATAACTCGAATCTGAGGCTATTTCTCCATTATGCCATGTTTCCTTTCATGATCAGGGAAAATGTTATCTTTGCCACAATTCCCTACTAAAATGTCAAAATAGTTCATATGTTTGGTAATCCAGAAGGAGTCAGTAACTAACTATACTCTTTTTTTGTTTCTATTTTTTAGTTGTTTTTATAAGTATTTTTGGCTAAGTTTGTGACAGTGGCGCCATTTGCTGTCATTCATTTGAATGTTAGTACATCCTTCACCAAGACAACCTGACTCAGCCAGGCCCAACTTACCCTTTCTTACATTATTGCAGACATTCTGGTGTGCCAAATTTCAATTATAGAACTGACCCAGTGCTCCAGAATTTCACATCCATTAACCCCTTCCTGGCATATAATACATATAGTCACACAACCTTACTCATATTTGGCTTGGAATATATTGTTTGAACTTATTTATAGACTTTGGATATTGGCCCTGTCTCACAGAAATCAAGGTTAAGTTGTTGTCCAAAGAATAAACTATATGTATAAGGATAAATTTGTGCTAGTTGATGAGATTTTCTACCTAAAATGGTGCTTGTCTTTGTGTTCATTTTGTTGCTGGTCATTTTAGCTTTTTTTTTCCTTTTTCCCTGTTATTTTCATATATGTTCTTCATATATGTTCATTAGAGTTCTCCAATAGTTGAAGCCTTAGTTTGAGAAGGTAAAAATACTGTCCAGTGTTTGATTTAATCCTCCTGGTGAAAAGAAAGCATACCTTACTTTTTTTTTTTAATAAAGACATACATACTCCTAGTTCACATGACTATCATTTAGCAAACCACCTTTTCTAGGGTGATAAATGGTACCCACAGGGCCCAAAAGAGAGAATGAATTTTTTAAAAGTGAGTAAATTCTGGACGCAAGTTTAAAGGGCAAAAAAAACCAAACAAAACAAACAAACAAAAAAAAAACCTCTTCATGAAATGAAGCTGAGTTGGTGTAGAAGTCTCTGATTGAAGCTAAGGCCCCGTTTTAGTTACTTTCCTGACATAAACGCACTTTTGGAAAAATGTCAGTGATAGAAATTATTTGAGGCATACTTCGCTAGGGGACTAAAGTTGCCTATCCTTAAAAATTGCTACAATTTTCTAGCTTGAATTTGCTACTCTATTTTTTCCTCTTAGAAGTTGGAGTTATTTCTGTCAGCGATAACTGTCTGTGGCATACTTTCTAGGACTTCAGGAGGGAACATTGCCACAGAGGAAAAGCACATTGTAAAACAATTATATCGGTATCCTAATGTGCCTCAAAATTTGGGTGACATATAGCAACATTTTCTTCCTTGTAACTTCCTTCCTCTCAGAAAAAAAATGCTCTGCAGTAACTTGAGGCCAAGTAGAGATTTGTACATATTTTGAGCTAGAGAAATGCTATAAAAATTGAAAGCCAAAAGTGGTACTGGGAATGCAGCTTAAATTCAGTCGCAAGCCTCTAAATGGTTCATTGTGAATGGAAAGTTTGAGAAATGTAGCAGCAGCATCTGATGGAGAGGAGGCCTTGAAAGGAATGTCAAGAGAAAGAGCTAAGTCATACTATGGGCATACTTTAGGATGTAAGCATCATGTGACTTGATAAGTTATCCCAAATACTCCAACTATATTTCTAAACCGTGTTGCACGTGATTTATGCATTAAAAAATATTAGGAGAGGATGGTACTTTTTTCTGTGAGGCAGTTGGGGTTAAGTGACTTGCCCAGAGTCACACAGCAGTGAATGTTATGTGTCTGAGGCAGAATTTGAACTCAGGTCCTTGTGACTCAAGGGTTGGTGATCTATCCACTGCACCACCTAGCTGCCCCTGAGGTTGGTACTTTTGATTAAGGTTAGGAGAGTTATGTGCGTCTTCCCTGAGAGTTGTCTAATCATCTTCCCAAGGTAGTCAACTGGCCATATTTTTTCTCCTGCTCAGTAACCTCCCTCTAGGAGAGAATACAAATTCCTTAGCCCAGCATTTAAGGATTGTTGCAATCAGATTAACTCCAACCCACGTTTAAAGCTTTAGCAATAAGGATATGTCCATTTTAAAATAGATTTTCCCTTATTATTTATCATATATACTCAAAATGTAAGGGAATGCAAATTACTCAGACAGTCCAGGGCACAAGGAGAATATCTCTCTCCCCCAGTCAAAAGTCTTCTCTAAAGCTCATTAGACTTTTCTTTGCAGGTGACTCATCTAATTAAAACATGTGGGTCACATCAAGTCCAACAGTAGAATAGACCAAGAGTAAGAATTCACTGTGGACTTGGTATTGCTAACGCTCAAATATCTCTCTTCTCCCTCTGATCCTTAATCCAGGACTCTTCATATGCATGGTGCTCTCTGGATATTGTCCTCCTTCATGTGGCCTATGTTATGGTCAAACTGAACTCTTAGCTTTTCTCTGAGCTGAATACACAAACTAATCCTTATACCTCAAATGCATGCCATCTTTGTCTATTCTTAGAATCTTTAACTTCCTTCAAGGCTCAGCTTAGGTGCCACCTTCTCCAATAAATCTTCCCTTGTAGTTACTAGTTGTAGGAGTAGTAGTAGACTCTCCATCTTCAATTTACATTGTAGTATAAAAGAATTGTGTGAACCAAACTGACTCCATCTTGTAAAACTCCATTTTGAGTATTTTCCTGTAAATTCTACCTGTTTGCTAATCGTGGGAACTGAGTAACATCCTGTTTCACACCTGAGAAAGGCTACCTGCTAGCTCTCTCCCTTGCTAATCCCCTAAATTCACTCATCTCCTTCCCAATTTGGAAAGCCTCTAATCTTTCCTCCAATTAGAAATCAGATTACCTAATATTGTATCCTGGTTTATATCCAGTTTTTATTTTCTTTTAGTGTATAAAAATCCATCTCCCCCAGTATTCAGGGTCTAGTGTCAAGCTAAAGAGGACTGGTCCTGATTTATTATGAAATTGGCATATATTGCTTAATCCATATACTCAGAAGCTCAACCTTTGTTTCTCAGTTATTTCAAATTTTTACCTGTCACCAGTATTTGTACACATGTTACATCCCTCTAGTAGAATATAAGTCCATTAATATCAGAAACTTTATTTGGTTTTTTAAATTTTTCCTGTTGGGAGGCTCTCAAGAATGAAGTCTTGAAGACAAGCAGAATGTGTTGAAAAAAAAAAAACAACTAATGTTTTTTAAAAACATAAAGAAGATGGAATCAAGCAGATAACTAAGAATAACATCCAGAATATTAAGATCAAGAAGAAGATGAAACTGCAAATGAATGCAAAAGACAATATAAAAGTTTTTCTCAAATTTATATTGTTGGCAAAAGAAATATCAGAGAAAGCTAGGACAACTACTCAAGTTAGGGTGATATTAACAAGTGATGAATAAAGGGCAAAAATACTCAACTCTTTTGCTTGTTTTTCTATGCCAAAAGTATATTTAAAAGGGAATTTAAATTTAACTACACAAATGGAAAAAAACAAACCTACTTTCTCTCAGTAAAGTGGAATCAACAGGACAAGATTAAGTAAAACCCAGAGTATTGACAATAAGATTTTGAGTTTCTGGTATTGATTCTTTGAAAAATTATAACGAATGGAATGCGATGTAGGCCAATGCTATTCTACCTTTCAAATCCAGGGAAAGGGCTTCAAGCTATAAGCAGTTATGGCTGACTTGGTTTACTTATAGGATTCTTGGAAATACAATTAAATTAATCTCCTCATGGAGAATTTTCAGGAATAAGTAGAAAAAACTCATTCATTGAATGGATCAAAGCTGAATTATTGCAGAGAGTTGCCACATTGATAAGACCACAGATCCACTGAAATATTGTGAATGGAATAGTATCTAGCATGGGTGCATAAAGAACAAGTCCTAAGAGATTAACTTTATTTCCCTATCTTAAAAGTATAAAACGATGCAAATGAATGAAGATAGAAATCCATCCTGTGTCTAACATAGGATATATACCTTTCAGTAAGATATTTCATGACCTCTCTCATTATGAAGAAAATGAAGATGAAGAAATATGAACTGGATGATTGTATAATTTGGTGGATTTGAAGTTGGTGGAATGACGAGTCCAATGAACAGTAATTAATGGATCAATATCAACCTGGGAGGATGTCTCTAATACTCTAGCATTCTGTCCCTGACTCTGGGATGTTTAACATTTTTATCAACAGCTTAAATTAAGACATGGATGGCATGCATATCAATTTTCTATTGACATAAAGCTGGGAAGGATTGTTGACACATCGGATGACAAAATCTCGATCCAAAAACATGTTGACAGTTTTAACAACTGGCTAATTCTAATAAAGTCCAATAAGAATAAATTCATGTAAAAGCTTATACATGTTTAAAAAATTAACAAATAGATGATGTGGAGGTGTGGTTAGAGAGCAATTCGAGGGAAAAAAGACCAATTTTTTGTGTATTATAGGCTTAATATTTATCAACAATGAGACATCCTCACAAAACACACATATACCCAAAATATCAAACCAAAACAAACAAAAAACAACAGCCTAATTTGTTTTTAGGTTGTATTTATAATTATGATAGCTGTAATTTATATAGCATTCTAAAGTTTGCAAAAAAAAAATACTTCACCTAAATTCTTTCTTTTAATCCTAACAAAATCCCTATAAGGTAGCGCTATTATTACCAAGATTATATAGATGAGGAAACTGAGGTTTGGAGAAGTTTCCTTGGGGACACATGCTTACTCATGCTTTCTGACTCCAAGTTTAGCTGTTAGAGTCTAAACCAATGAAGATGGGCAATCAATCTAGCAGCTACTCGAGGCTAGAACTATGGCTGGGGTGGCATTGGAGGAGTAAAGTGAGTGGAATTGTTTAGCATCTGATTGAAATCAGATGCCTCGGAGCAAGGGCAGAAAGGCAGCCCAGTTCTGGTGACTTTTAGAGGTTAGGCTAAATTAGGTAAGGGAAAGGAAAGGGTAGGAATTGCCTTGAACCAATGGCTTGGAATCTGGGTCACAGAGGTGGAGGCCTGAACCAGCTGCAGAAATGAGGGGCTATAGATGTCTAGGTCCTGGGCTGTTCAGGTAAGATTTTAATCCAGTTACGGCAGTAGTAGGACAGCATTCTTTTAGTGACAGAGAGAAAGGAAGTGGGCAGTTGGCTTATCCTCAGCTCTAGACATAGAATCAATGTACAAATGATTGGAGGTTTTAGTGACAGAATTCACCAGTCAGTAGACGCTGATACTTCTCCTTCTTCCATTGCTTCCATTTACTTCCTCTCCATGCTAATGATGGGATTGGGTAACAATTTACTCTCTTGCATCTTTTAACTCTATCATCTCACTCAAAATCTTTCTTTCCTTAGGGGTTTATATCTCTTATTGAAAAATGATCAAGTTACCATAGATTAAAACCCTCATTCTATCCGTAAGTTTTACTGTAAGCTTCTAGAACTTAGTAAATATGATGACAATCAAAACTGGTTCAAATAAAATTTTATAACCTATTATGTGCAAGGCTTGGCACTGGGCTGTTGTGATTTTAATACTGATTCAGAAGACTTAAATGTTGAAGTATACCTTTTTTGCTATTGTCTTGGATGCTTATTTAAATCTTGTGTAGACCAGAGAAGAGAGACTTGAGGGAGGTTGCATAATAGCAGTCTTCTAGTATGTGAAAAGCTATCAATATTGGAGAAGAATTGAACTTTCTCTTCTGCTCCAGAGGGTAGAAGTAGGGACAATGGGTAAAAATGACAAAGAGGTAAAAATTGGTCATCTAAGAAAATAAAGCAACTTTAAAGAAAAAAAAGTTTTTTTCTACTACACCCATACAAAGTAGAATGAAATATTCAGAGAGCTCCCTCTCACTGGACGTCTTCAAGAAAAGACTAAGTGATCATACGTGAGGTATATTGTAAGAAGCACATGTTTACAGGTGAAAAATAGCCTCTGAGGTCACTTCCAGTTCTTAAATTCAATCAATAAATGTTTATTAAGTGCCTGCAACATGCCAGACACTACGCTAAGCACTGGGATGCAAAAAGAGGAAAAAGACAGCCCATGCTCTCTAGGAGCTCACAACCTAATAGGGGAAGAAAACAAACAAACAAATATGTACAATCTATAAATAGGATTATAAGAAATACTGAAGAAAGAGAAGGTACTAGAATTAAGAGGGATCAGGAAAAATTTCTGTAAAAGATGGAATTTTAGTTGGAAATTAAAGGAAGTCATGGAAGGCAGTAGGTAGAGGTAAGGAGGGAGGACATTCTTGGTCATTGTCCGTTTTTCTTGAGGAGAGCCAACGTGACATCATTTAGTTGAAGTCAAGGTATAATGTGACTATATCATTTCAATACCTGACCATAGGTTTATGATTGAGAATTGAGGCAGTGAGGCCAGGCCAGGAATGATTCACTGGGAAAATTGGAAAGAGTTAAAGGGCCTAGTCATGAAAACAAAGAATAGGTTCACTATATTGGTTGTTGTCCTTCTTTCTCAAAAAGGATGACATCAGTATGTTGGAGTCAAGGTACAATGCGTTTGACTGTGGCTGATCAGACAAATATGAACTTGGAAGGCTCTACTAGAGGTCAGGCACAAATAGTCCCCATGAACATTTGGAGTGGAAATGTCTCTAATTTGTGCATCTCATGTTTCTTTTGAGCTACTTCAATTCTGCTTTAATCACAGAGTACAGGGCCTTCTTTGATATGGGCATGTCATGCTGGGTGGTTCTTTGCCAGTGTCTCCCATGTCACACAATCGATTCTAAAATTCTTTTATTTTTTTCAGCCGAAGACAAGGTTTATTAGAACATCTATAATATTGGGAAGACTGTAATGTTAGTGAACTATTGGCTAGATTTTAATAATCTAAGCAGTGGCTAGATTTTAAGAATCTCAGCATCTTAATGGAGACAAGTTGGACCTTATATACAGAAAAACTATGGGAGAGATTTAGGAGTGGCCAGTAAGCTGGGGTGAACAGAACTTCTGGGACCTGGACCTGCTGGCCAAGGGAGAATGGAGCCTATCTATGATTAAGGGTGGGAAATGGCCAGGGGCCATAGGGAGGTAAGACAAAGGAAGGTCAGGCAAGGTTAAAGGTAACAGAATTGGGAGATTGGGTGTAGCCACAACAAAAGGCCAATTGATGGGATTATAGCTTCAGGGGAATGCCAGAGATTTGGCCACTTGGGAAAGTCCAGGGTTTTTCCTTTCTGGGGTCTAGATCCCAACCCCATCATTCCTCCCTCAAACAAATGGGACCCAAATTCTTTTGGGATAAGGGACAAAGGTGTTGGCTTCGGAAACTGCTTCCTGCTGGCAAGGGCATAGAGCTGTCCTCAAACTGGTCCTGAGAGGAGATTGACTGGAACCCAGCACAGGCTGCATCCAGGGAACAATGGGGAGACATTGCCTGGTATCCTGTGTTTGCTACTAACTGTAGGTGAATGGCCTGTAGTCTGGAAGACACAAATCTGACAGAAAAGATTG
The DNA here is from genome assembly GCF_900497805.2 of Vombatus ursinus. NCBI lineage: Eukaryota > Metazoa > Chordata > Mammalia > Diprotodontia > Vombatidae > Vombatus > Vombatus ursinus. The sequence continues at coordinate 29,320,852 of NW_020940355.1, forward strand.
CAGGACCCAGATGTAAAGCAGGGACTAGATTTAGGGTCTGACTTTGAGAGGATAAAACATTCTTAACTCGTTTGGATTCAGATAATTCAGTTTTTCAACCATGCAGTATCAAATCCACCTCATAGCCAGACTCAGGAATAGCCAGGTGGGTACCATTCCCTTTCAAAGGAACATAATGGGGAAACTGAGCCAGGAGGATCCCATCTTAGACTGAGGCTAAAACTGTCCTCTCACCTTTTCCCAATGCTGACTTCCCAACAGTATCATATTCTCTGAGTAGCTTGTGGCATTTCTCTCAGATGGTGGATTATTGATTATTGATGGATTATGACCCATCAGACAACTCAAAACAAAATCCTAGGAGCTTTTACCTCAAGCAGTAAGTTTCATTAATCGCAGCTTAGGAAAAACTTTTCCAGGATTTACATCTCAAACTTAAATTTGTCCTAGTGTAAAAAGCCAATCATGAGAGATTTCTATACACTTGTAAATTCTCAGCAAGCCATACATAACTGAAACAAGGTTTTTGGCTAGTTTACACATTAAAACAATAACCAACAATAGCCAAATTATTTTAGCAGTTACCCAATTATGAAAATTTGCTCAACATAACTGATACAGAAAGTTCACCAATTTGAAACTTGAACCCATTACCAATCAAGTGACTTCAGTTTTGTTAAATACATTTCCAAATTACTTTACACAGAGAATCAACATCTCATCATTAACAGTTAAAACTACAAATTTAAAAGAGCATGCTTACCCAAGTTCAGAGGCTAGCTTCATTACCTTGAGCAGGATGTGCTGAGCTCTTAAGGAGTCTGAATGTTAGTGAGCTATTAGCTAGATTTTAAGAATCTAAGCCGATTCCAAAACTCTTCAGAGAGACCTTGAGAGTGTCCTTGTATCACTTCTTCTGACCTCCATGTGAACATTTACCTTATGTGAGTTCTTCAAACACGTGTTTGGCATTCAAGCAACCATTTCCAGCCCATTGAAACTGCACTCTGTGCAATAGAGTTTGAATGCCTGGCAGTTAGGTTGAGAAAGGACCTCAGTGTCCAGTACCTTATTTTGCCAGGTGATCTTCTGAATCTTCCTAAAACAATTCAAATGGAAGTGATTCATTTCGCTGACGTGGTGCTGGTATATTGTCCAGGTTTGACAGGCAAAAAACAATGAAGTCAGCACAACAGCTCTGTGGATGTTCAGTTTGGTGGCAGTCTAATACCTCTTCTTTTCCACACTTTCTTTGGAGTCTCCCAAACATTGAGCTAGCTCTGGTAATTCTTGTGTCAATCTTGTCATCTATGTGTACATCCCTGGAAAGTGAAACTACTGCCAAGGTAAGCGAACTTATCCACAGCATTCACTATTTCTCCATGTGCTATAACCAATGGTTTCACATATGGATAGTGTGGTGCTGGCTGGTGGAGAAGCTCTGTTTTCTTAGTGTTAATTGTTAGGCCAAAATTAGCACGAGCAGCAGAGATTCAATCCATACTTTGTTGCATCTCAGCTTCAGAAGCTGCATTTAGTCATAATCATCTGCAAGAAACCCCCAAAACAAAACAAAACAAACAGCGACAAATAAAGACATGCACTAGCTCACCTTCCTCTTTAGTCTTGGCTTGTAGCCTTTTCTTTTCTTTTTTGTTTAATATCTTATTTTTCCCCAGTTACACGTAAAAACAATTTTTAACATTTGTTTTTTTTTTAATTTTGAGTTCCAAATTCTCTCCCTTCCTCCCTCCCCACCCCTCTTATTGAAAAGGCAAACAATTCAGTATAGGTTATACATGTATAGTTATGCAAAAATATATCCATAATACTCATGTTATGAAAGAAAACATAGACAAAAAAACCTCAAGAAAAATAAAGTTCAAAAAAAGTATGCTTCAATCTGTATTCAGACACCATCAGTTCTTTCTCAGGGAATGGATAGCACTTTTTATCATGTCTTTCAGAACTGTTTTGGATTGTTATATTTAATGAGAGTAGCTAAGTCATTCATAGATGATCATCTTACAATATTGCTGTTACTTTGTACATAGTACATTTCACTTTGCATCAGCTCATGCAAGTCTTTCCAGGTTTTTCTGAGAGCATTCTACTCATTGTTTCTTATATTATAATAGTATTTCTCATAATCACAAAATACACCTTGTTCAGCAATTCCCTAATTAATAGGCATCCCCTCAACTTCTAATTCTTTACCCCTAGAAAATAACTGCTATAAACATTTTTGTACATATCGGTCCTTTTCCTTTTTGTTTTTTTATCTCTTTTGGGATACAGACCTAATAGTGGTATTACTAGATTAAAAGGTATGCATGGTTTTGCAGCCCTTTGGACATAGTTCCAAAGTGCTCTACAGAATGGTTAGATAAGTTCTCAACTCCACCAGCAGTACAATTTTTCCCACATCCCCTCCAACATTTGTCATTTACCATTTTCTGTCCTATTAGCCCATCTAAATCTAATAAAAAGGAGATAGTACCTCAGAATTGTTTTAATTTGCATTTCTCCAATCAATAATGGGAGTATTTTTTTCATATGACTATAGATAGCTTTGATCACTTCATCTGAAAACTGATCATATCTTTTGATATGGTTCTTATTTTTTATAAGTTTGACTCAGTTCTCTATATGTTTAAGAAATAAGGCTTTTATCAGACAAACTTGTTTCAAAATTTTTTTCACAGTTGCTTTTGCTAACTGCATTTACCTCCATCCTATTCCCCCCATTTATTCTATTCTCTTTTTCCTTTCATCCTGTCCCCCTTCAAAAGTGTTTTGATTATGACTACCCCCATCCCATTCTGCCCTCCCTTCAAACATATCGCCTACTTTCTCTTATCCCCTTCCCCTCCTCATTCCCTGTAAGGTAAGATAGATTTCCATACTCAACTGAAAGTGTATGTTGTTCCCTCTTCAAGCCAATTCTGATAAGAATAAGGTTCACTCACTCCCCTTTATCTCACCCCTCTTCCCCTCCACTGTAAAAGCTTTTTCTTACCTCTTTTATGGGAAAGTGATAAAAGTCAAGATGACTGGTGGTGGCTTGGGATGCAGTGGATGATCTTGACATCTTCTATGTCTAACCAAGCTCTAAGTTCTCCACAGTGCCTGCTTCAGTCAGCTTCATGGCTGTTGAAACAAATTGTTCTCATCTGTCCATTCTGCGAGGGGAAGACTTCACATGCTTGGAGTTGGAACCCTCCCACCCCAACTCACCAAATGGATCTGAGACACTTCAGTTACACCTTGTTTAGCCTATCTACTCAAAAGTTTAATGGGGTATGGCCATTGTACATGCTACTGCTTCTTGGAGCCACAGGTGAGACTTGGGTGAATCAGGTGTGCAACAAAGGTGGAAAGCAGTCCTGAAAAGGGCTCACTCAGCAGCCCTCGCACTAGAGGTGCTAATTTTCCCTGAACACACCATACAACCCAAGAGAATATTCTAGATACGAGAAACAGCTAGAGAAAATATTGAGAGTGGAGAGATGGATCATATTGTTCATGGAACAGCTTGGAGGCCCATGCTATTCCAACAAGGTGCGTGTGAGAGGGACAAAGGTGTAAGAGGACTGGAAAGGTAGGAGGGGGCTAGGTTATGAAAAGGCTTTAAATGCTAAACAGAAGGTTTTATATTTGATTCTGAAGGCTCTAGGAAGGCACTGGAATTTATTGAATAGGGTGGAGGTGTGTGTGTGAAGTAGATGAACCTGAGCTTTAGGAAAATCATTTAGTGGCTGAATGGAAGATGATTTGGAGTGGGATGAGACTTGTGGCAGGCAGATTCACCAGTAAGCTATTGTAATAGTCCAAGTGTGAGGTGATAAAGACCTGTATTAGAGTGATAGCAGGCTTAGAGGAGAGAAAGGGGACTATTTGAGACATGTTACAAAGGTGAAATTGATATGCCTTACAAACAGATTGAATATTGGAGGGGTGGTGAGATAGTGAGGAGTCAAATATGACACTGAGCCTGAGGGACTGAGAAGATGGCATTGCCCTCCACAGTAAGAGGGAAGGTAGGAGAAAGAGGGTGAACTTAGGGAGAAAGATGAGTTTTGGTTTCTTCTTTTTGTGGATATGGTGAGTTTAAGATATTTACTAACCATCCCATAGAACATATATGAAAGGCAGTTGGAGATGCAAGACTGGAGGTCAGCAGAAAGGTTGGGGCAGGAGAGGTAGATATGAGAATTCAATGATGATGTGCAGCTGTTCATGTATTTACCTTGTCTTCCCAGTCAGCTCCTGGAAGTTATTGAACTTACCCTGTATTTGTTTGCATCAGCTTTCTGTAAAAATGAATTTTCTGCCTAAGGTAGTCAGTTCTTATATGGGCTTCTCCTAAGAGCCAGTTCTTAGCCATTGCAACAAAGTGTCACCACAACCTTTATAAGTACTCCTTCTATAAATAATCTGCCTGCCTAAAAATGTTTTCAGGGTTGTTCTCAGTGGCCTATGCAAACTCCTCTCATATGATCTCCATTCTGAGGATTCTGACAAGGGCATATTATTCTGTCAAGGAGCTAGAAGTACTTGGCACCTCCTTCAGTACTGTGATTGATATAGAATAGTTCAACAAGACTTCAAGCAATTCAAGAAATTGCCTTTTGCTTCACAAGAGAGATGTGCACTTATTTTATTTTATTTATTTTCTTACAACAGTATGTGCAGATAAACAGGAAGGCTATGAAAGGGGAAATTAATTTAAAATAGATCTTAGAGGTCAAACCTGAAAACAAATCCATTCAAATGCAAATCTCTTAGCCTATCTCCATCCACAACCAGTTAGTGAATCACTTGTTATTTAAGGTTGTTTTGAAGAATGCCAGGAATGAAACATCTTAATGTTCTTTTTCATGTAAGAAGTGCTGGGGATTGAAAGTTCGATCTTCAGAAAGTCCCCATGGCAGAACCATCAGGATAAATGTCATTAAAGATTTAATCAGAGTTGACGGGCACTTAGTAGCAAATGAGTGAAAGGATAATACTGACATGTCATCTCCTGCTTCCAAATGTGTATAGACAAGGTACCAACAGACTGCAAGAGCACTTTGTTGTGCATTCCATCTCCTGGTGGGGCACAGTCTCAACGTCGCCTCTGAGGTAAGGCCTGTAGGGGCCAGGCCAGGCATTTTCCATCTGAATGAAAAGACTTCCCCCTGTGCAGGGGGCCTACCACTTCCTGCTGTCACCTCATAGCCATCTTCCTCAGGTGAGATGTTGAACTGTCCTAGTACCTTAAGCTTTCTTTCTCCTGATGGTGTAGTGTGTTCTCAAAGGGAAGGCTGCAAGGGGTCCAACTGGGAGTCTTCCAACTACTCTAAAGCAATGACTTTCATTGGTGCCAGCACAAAGAAACCTCCACTTCCTGATGCTAGCCCCATTTCTCAGCTGGAATGTTGAGAACCTCCCAGTCCCTTTGGTGCAGAGAAGAGCAACCTACATTTCAGGTATTTCATCTTCTACTCTACTTGTCTTTTGAGAGAAATGGAAGAGGAAAGATGGGAACAGGACTTCCTTAATTTGGTGGGTAGTCTTGACTTCAATCTCTACTTTTTCCTGCCTAATCTCTAGCCTTCAGAGGGGAGAAAACTTGTGAAGTAGGACCTACCATCTGAACATCTGACTATTGGGAAGAGGAGTGGTGTCCTCCACTCAATGATGAAAAGTCTCACATATGGTCAAATCCTTCCTATCCTTGTTTTTGCTGTTGAAGTCCTTTCAGTCCTGTCCAACTCTTCATGACCCCATTTGGGGTTTTCTTGGCAAAGATACTACAGTGGTCTGCCATTTTCTTCTCCAGCTCATTTTACAGATGAAGAAATTGAAGCAAACAGGGTTAAAGGGTCACACAGCTAGAAAGTGTCTGAGGCCAAATTTGAACTTAGGTCTTTATGGCTCCAGATCCAGCACCCTATCCACTATACCACCTAACTGCCCAAACTCCTGTAAAACATCATCCAAACCCTGTTCCCCAGCCCCACCACCTGATACCCCATTGCCATCCCCCTCAACCCTTCTACCCCCAAATTTCCAACAATTAGTCCTTCCAGTTTGCCCTCTGGAATGCCCATTTCACAGGCAACAAATTTCCCTACATCTTAAATCTTTTCCTCTCCTACTCCTTCCATCTATTAGCTATTGCCAATACCTGGCTTCCCCCAGGTGACTCAGGCTTACTGGCCACCCTTTCAAGTACTGGCTCCACCTGACACTCATTCTTCTTGGCTCACTGGTTGAGGTGGAAGAGTTGGAATGCTCCTTGTTCCTCATTGCCACTTCCAGGTTTTCTCTTTACTTCTATCACTCAGTAACCCCTTGTCCTTTAAGGTTCATGCTAGTCATATATACTGTCCAATCAAAATCATGATAGTTATTATCTACAGACCTCCAAGTCACTCACATCCATTTTTAATGAGTTTGATACCTGGGTGACAATTTTTCTTTCCTCTCAACTCCAACTCTCATACTAGGGACTTCAACATATTAACTCTCCCTGAAACACAATAACCACTTAGTTGTTCAACCTACTCACTTTTCATGACCTTCTCCTGTATCTCCCCTTAGCCACACACACAATGATGGGTATACCCTCGATCTTAACAACACCCATAAATGCAACACTTCTATGTTCCTGATATCTGAAATCCCTCCGTCTAATCATAATCTTTTGGCTTTTCACATTTCCCTCTGCATTCTCTTACAAAATTGTAGTCTTCATCCATACTGTTACCTCTAATCCCTTGACTCCTCACGTCACTTCCAGAACATCTCACCTACATTAACTACTCTCTTCTCTTTTCCCTGTTGTAAGCTCTTGGTTAACCAATTCAACTCTATACTTTGCTGTCTTGAATCCTTAGCTCTTTTATCATATTTCTGTTACTGATACCACTCTAGTGCAGAGCTTTTTAAACTTTATCCACTCACAACCTCTTTTCACCTAAGAATTTTTTATGCCACCCTGGGTATATAGGTATATAAAACAGGTATACAAATCAAACATTTACTGATAATAAATTATAAAGGAATTTATTTTAAAACAATTCTTTGGTATACATATAATTTTACCATTTATTAAAGACAAAAGCAAATTTGTTTATTTTTACATAAAGAATTAAATCTTGACAGAATATTTGATACTGTGGGACACAGAGCATCTTCAGCATTTTTCAGAGTTGATCGATATTTTCATTTTATAATTATCAATGCTGAAAGTGTGGCTTTGCATAAATACTAAGTACAAAATGGCAGAAGTATGTTTAGGGCTATTTCAGAAATTATTGGAAATTCTGTCCTAATCCGAAACCAAAATTCATTTAATGATTTTGTGTGTACAGTAAAAACACTGAAATTCATAACATACAATAGTTTCAAATCTGAACTGAGGTTTTTCTGGCAGCATTCATTGGCATTGTGTGGCATGACAGCAGGTACAATGCAAAGTGCATGTCTTATGTTCAGAACCAAGACTGCAGTAAAGTTGCGCAATGCAGCACAGGCAAGTGCTGCCAGAAACACCTTGGATTCATTATGCATTTGATTTTGAATTATTTTTTGGTTGTTACACATTCAGGAGCCTTTTACTGTTGTCAATTTTTTCACAACCCCCACATTCAATTACGTGACCCTATATGGGTTCGTGACCCACAGTTTAAGAAGTATTACTCTGGTGTAGGCAATCATCACCTCATGCCTAGACTTCTATAATGGCTTTCTGGTACTTTTGCCTGCCTTAAGTCTTTAACCACTCTAATCTATTCTCCATGCCACCACTAAAATGATTTTCATAAAGCACAGATTTGACCACATTACCTCGTCTACTCAATAAACTCCAATGGCTCTCTATTGACTTCAGGATCAAATATAAAATCTTCTGTTTGGCATTCAAAAGCCTTCATAACTTAATCCCTTCATAATTTAGCCCCCTCCTACCTTTTCAGCTTACACCTTACTTCCTACCATGTACTCTTTGATGCAGTGATACTGACCTCCTAGTTGTTCCACAGCTAATACTCCATTTCTGGGCTCTGGGATTTTTTGTATCTTCAGGGTTTAAAGTACAGTGTGAGACATGTAGTAGAAACTTAATAAATGTTTATTAATTGATTTAGATAGAGGACTGGTTCTGGAGTCATGAAAACCCAAGTTCAAATACTGACTTCAGATACTAACTAGCTATATCACCCTGGGCAAGTCATTTAAATTTTGTCTGCCTTAGTTTCTTCATACAATAATAGTAACTTGTAGGGTTATTATAAAGATAAAATATTATGAAGATATTATTTGTCAAGTTCCTTGCAAACCTTAAATCAATGCATAAAAGCTAGCTATTTAGCCCATTTACCCAAGACCATGCAACTGATAAGTGGTAGAGCTAGAAATAGAACCCAGATCTTCTTGATTCTTTACCCATTCTACTTTATTTGCCTAACTTACAGGCATTTTTTGTACTTAGTTCAGTTTTTGATTTTTTTATCTGTAGGAAACTTCAGAAAGTTAAATGAGGTCAATGCAAGAAGTTAAAATACATATGACAAAGTGACTTATTGATATAGCTTCATTATAAAAAAATCTACTATAATTTATATTGTTATTAATAGAAATATACAAAGGTTCAACATAAACATCAAGTTAAAAATTCGTATTTTCTTATACAAATATAACATGAAAGATTTTGGAAGTTTAACTCTTCCATCATCAGGTACAGGTGTTGAATCCAGATCTTCGGGACCCTGTGGTCAGCCTTCTATGCATTCTTCTATTCTGCCTCTCCCATTCCTGGTTATATTAATAGATTTTATATTAATCTAACAACTATTTTATAAACTTCCTTAGACCATAATATTGTTATTAATTAAATCAAGTGTTATTGTCATGACTAATAATAGTTCACATTTATTTAGTGTTCTGTAGTTTACAAAGCACATTCCTTACAACATTCTTCTTAGATAGAAGTAATAAGAATCATTTTCACCAAACTGAAGACAGAGGAATATGTGGTGGTGGCAGGAAAAACTTTTTACATGTCGTATAGATAATTCTGTTTCTTTGCTTTCCATAGTTAGTGTTGTCTTTTTCTGTCCTTAGCAGCTGTGTTTGTGATTCACAGTCTGAATATTCATCATAAAGATCCCCATTGGTGGCAAAGAACTGGAAACTGAGGGGATGCCCATTAGTTAGGGAATGGATGAACAAATGGCAGTGTATAAGTTTAATGGAAAACAATTGTTCTATAAAAATAATGAAGGGGATGGTTTCAGAGAAACTTGGGAAGACTTACATGAACTGATGCAGAGTGAAGTGTGAAGAACTTGGAGAAGAATTTATATGATAGCAACAGTTGTATAAACAATTGTGAAAGGTTTAAGAATACTTATCAATGTAATGACCAATCATAATCAAAGAGAACCCATAATGAAACATGTTACCCATCTCCTGAGAGAGTTAATGGATGCAGAATGCCAAATGAGACATTTATTGTTTTGGAATTGTCCAGTTAGTTTGTCCTGAGTATGCATATTTATTACCAGCATTTTTCTTCTCTTCCTTCCCTTCCCTTTCTCCTTCCCTTTCTCCTTTCCTTTCTCCTTTCCTTTCTCCCTTACTTTCCTTTCCTTTGTTGGGGGAGAGAAAATAGGTTTTTATTAAATTAAAACAAAATTAAAAAATAATGATCCACATGATTTCTAACTTCTGCACATATTTGACCATTAAACAACTGTTTTCCACTAGTAGTCACATGTCTGCTTCTGGATTTTTTCCCTTATAATTCAGAATCTTCAGCAAATCCTTACTCAATTTTTTTAGGTTATTAACATTTATTCTGTTAATTTAACTTAAATTTATCATTCAAAAACAATCAGAATGATTCCTTGTGGTGCACACCTTGCTTATGTCTTATTCAACAAAACCCTGTGTCAGTGAAAAAAGTCAGCTACTCCATTAACTTGTTATTTTTTTGCAGTTATATTTAATTAATTCTGTAATTCTATTAATTAACAAAATCAGAAACATTTAGTATTAGCATAGAAAGTATTGTACTGGGTATGTTGGCTTAACTTGGGATTTAATGACAATATGCTCTGCCAATCTCACCAAAAATAAGTTGCCCTCTTTGTTTCATATTTTACATTGTTATTTATCATTATGGTAGTTTTATAGTGTGCTTCTTAGCTAGCAAAATTCACACTAATTTTCATCTCTGTACTGGACATACAAAATTTTTTGTCTAAGTGTACTTCTGTGGAGTGCTTACTGGCACATGACTGTTCATTTTTTAGTTTGTCTTTGATTCATTCTATTCTGAAGATTCTATAAATGGGTTCATAATTTCTTTAATGTTTCTGTTTATATGTGTGTATATATATATGTACATATACTATATATATATATATATATATATATATACTCCAAATTTACATTCATTAATGCATGAGAATTTAGGATATGAGAATTTTTAAAGATGTTAATAATGTGTTAAATTTAGGGTTTCCATAAGGTCTTGAAGTGAGTAGGTACTCAACGTAACCCCATGATGCTTCCTCTAGAATTTCTGCATAAAGTAAGTGAATTATTTAATTTATTAAGCATCCAGTACATATTAGGAACTATGTTAAGTGCTGGGGATACAAATAAAAACAGAGATACACCCTGCCCTTAAGGAGCTTAGAAGCTAACAAGGGAAGACAATATACAAAAGTAAAATGAAAAGCAGAAGGGGAGAGTAATATTGAATAATATTGAACTGAAAATAATGATGATTTTGTTACATTCGCTCTGTTTTACTCCCTTAGTGGGCTGAATGTGTCACATGAAATTCTGTCATACTAGTAAGCTAATCCGTTCCACAAAATCATAGCCTAATTGGATTATGGGCAGACAAAGTATTTGCCTATATGTTGTGATTTGAGAAATTACAAAAACCTTATCTGTTCCCAAATATTTCCCTTACTGGCCTATTCAGATGAATACAGTTCTCATTGTTGGGATCATTACTTTAAATTAAGGCTCACCTCCAGAAAGTCCATGCTAAAATTTGTATCTAAAAGGTCAATGGAGACATCTGAATGATCATCAGCAACACATATAGAATGTCGATGTCAAAGCCATCTTGTTTACTTTGTCAGCTCTTTATCATCCACATTAATCAGTGAACAGAGTTTTGAGAATAGTACTTAATAAATGTGTTGAAAGCATGAAAGTAAGAAAACTGGTTCTATGAAAGCAATGAGGGATTATAAAAATTGCCTGTGACAAAAAAATTTACAAAGTATGACTATATACAGGAGCTGAAAGTCTACAGGGTAATATTGAAGCCAGCTTCTAGTCTTGGTAAAACTGAAGTGAACAAAAGCCGATTTTCATATTGCTTGCCATTTCAATTAGGAAGGGGGTGCAGGAGAGAGGGAGAAAATTTGAAATTGAAAATAAAAATTAAAAAATACAATAAAACATTAAAAAAGTTAAAGAAAAAATAAATTGATCTTTAGTATCCCTCACTTTCTTCTGGTGTTTCCCAGCTCCTTATGTTCCTATGCTAACTCCCTCTTACTATATTCTCTAGGTGTGCTATGTCACATTCTTGAGCATTTTAGCACTGCAATTACCAGTATAAATATTCCATTTTTAGTTTACCAAGATGCCATTGTGATAATGGGTGCTAATGGGTGAATACATTATTCCTCTTTGGCCAGCTGACATTTTACTGTATTATTTTTACCTGAAGAAGTATGTTTTCCACACCAAGTCAGTGAACAAATACTTATTGTCTACTGTGTTCCAGGTATTATGTTAAGCACTAGGAATACAAAGAAAGGAGAAAAAAATATAGTCTCTTTGCCCAAAAGCTCAGTATCTAATGAAGAAACAACATGAAACATTATTTACAAACAATATATATACAGGATAAATTTGCGAAAACAAACTAAGGAAAGTCACTAGTATTAAGGAGGATTAGGGAAGATATAATGTAGATGGGATTTTACGTGGGACTTGAAGGAAGCCAAGGAATCCTGTCAGCAGAGAATAGTAGGAGGGGGGAGAGTTCCATGCATGTGGGGAGAGCCAGTAAAAAATATATAGTCAGGAGATGGAGTGTCTTATGACAGGGATAGCAAAATGGTTAGTGTCACTGCATTGTAAGGTAGATAGAGGGGAGTAAGGTGTAAAAAAGACTGGAAAGAAAGGGCAGGGCTAGGTTTTAAAATTATATTACATTATTGAGTTTATCTATAATTGTCTAGTGTTGCCATTCCAATATTTTAATTTCATTTTCACAAGAAGGCCCTCATTGTCTGTCAAGCTAATGAACGGATTTATGCAATACAGATGGACAATGAGCTTAGTCTAGATTGTTCTGGAAAAAAAGTGCAAGATCTTTTAGTGACTCAAGTTTCCAATGTAAGTGAAGGTCCACCTTTTCAATGATAACACTGTACTGATGTTGCTATATGGCAAAAATATAAAGGCAACATTGCCTCGAAAGAACTAAAAATGAATGTCACACAGAGGAAAATGGAAAGATGCATAGTGAGTGTGGGTAATATATAACCAGTAGGAAACTTCGAAGAATAGAAGTAGTTTGTCCTCAAGGAATTGTTTGATAAGAAGAGAAGATGAGTTGGTCATGTGTCAAGAGCAAGAGATGAAAGCAGGACAGAGTTCTCTACTGGTACTTTCAGTTTCCAGAGAAAGTAAGGAAGGTCTCTAGCAAGTTAGACTTTATTGGATGAACCTTTGGGAGAACGTACACGAAAGACACACATAGATAGGCATGGATGGATTGAAATCCCTGTTGCTCAAGGAAATTTTCAAGTTGATATGATCAGAGATCCATTTGGGTATTAGGTATATCTGTATCTATATTCCCTAAAATATGTATGTATATGTGTAATTCATATATGTGTATGTATGTATGTACATATGTATATGTGTATGTATGTGTATATTCGTGTGTATATCTATATCTATCAATCTATCTATCTATATATATGGAGAAAAAGAGAGAGAGAGAGAGAGAGAGAGAGAAAGAGAGAGAGAGAGTATGTGCTTCTGGGAATTTCCCCTCCCCCAACCCAATCAATATGAATTTCCAACAAATTCTCTTTGTTCACCTTTTAATTGATTGACTGAAATGTCAAAAAGTCAGTACTTCTTGTTATAGCCTTTCATAGAAAAGACTCCCTCACTTCAGATATAAATATACATGTGCATATAAATGAACACACATATTTTATATGCATGTATAATATATATGTGTATATATACATGTATGTATATGTACACACATGACCCTCTGATATGCTTCCAAAATGTCCTGGAAACTTTTTCATTTATAGTCTACATGAATGCTGAGGTATATATGAGCAACCTTTAACAGGTTGCTATAATCATCATATATTTATGCATTATCATAACTAAAATGATGGAATATTATGCCTAATATATAGGCTAGCATAATATAAAATAAAATGCATCAGTTAAAATATGACAGGGATTTTTGAAATAAAAATTATCTATGAGAGCTGAAGATTGTAGAAAAAGTACCAATAGATACCGACACTTACAAATGTATGAACAGTAATGGAAGTTTCATTTAACTTATTTTTAAAGAATTTCTCCTTATTCATTATGACATTTCTCTGATTGGTAGTAGTGTTAAAAATCTAAGGTTGTAACCATTGTTATCTTGGTCTTTTTGTTCTTATTTCTGTAATTGTTCTATATTTGAATAGTTATGCTATTGCCTAGCTTTGTCATTTCATTTACATTAATAATTGCTTTCTATAATAATTACTAATGTTATGCCTTTTTACATAGTGAAATAAATAGATCTTAGTCTCTCTGTCTGTCTGTCTGTCTGTCTGTCTGTCTCTCTCTCACACACACACACACACCCACACACATACACACACACACACACACAAAGAGCCCTTTGTCTTTATCCTATAAAATTGTTCTCAGCCAAGTTATGGGAAACACTCCAGGGGAATATAATGAATATACCTTTGATTCTTAAGAGGAAAAAGCCTATAACTTGAATTTGACTTCATTGCTTTTTTATTTGTCCAGGGTTTGTAACTATAGTTATAGTCTTTGAATCCCTCCTACCTAGCACAGTGCCTTATATAGTGAATGTTGGGGGGGGAAATGATTTTTGGATTGGATTGGATTGGTTGTGTTTTAGAATGAGAGAAGAAAAAAGATGTATAATTTTATAGTTTACAGATTTTCTCCTGTTGATTAAATCACATTTTCTACATTGGTCAAATGGTTTTATTTTTAATTTTTTTAGTGCCTTAAATAGTGGTGATAATTATAATCTGATAAAATATTCCATAAACATTTTTTCCTATATCCCTTGGAAGTAAGTTAACTTTTTATATATGAATTAATCATGGGGTACTATTTTCAATTTTTAATATGATACATGTTAGCTTCTTAGATATGTTCATCAGAAATGAATTAATATATCCAAAAACCACATCTTCTTTAGACATATTGGGGTTTTAAAAGTGATAACCATCTAAAACCTGAGAAATGCCACACATTGAATCAAATGGTAAACTTTTGAGAGACATATTAATTAAAATTAATTCTCAGATAGATAAATCCATATAATGTATCTTTTGCAGTATTGGTGACAGATGGAGAGATCATCTCATTTGTGGCTTACATTCAATCTGGATTTTGTAAAGTTTATAGAGAAGTTATTGGGTTTATGAAATGTCAACTTAGAAAAATGGTAAGTTATTTTAACCTTTTAAAAAAAATTTGGATCTGTGATTTAATTGGTACTGTGAGCTCCCAGTGAGGGAATTCCATATATGAATGCATTTCAGTGAATGATCTTTAACTCTTAGGTTGTCTGAGAGAATTGAGAGGTTAAGTAGTCAACCAGTATATATGTGAAGACCTCTACTGAGGGAAACATTCTTTCTTAAGACAGCCCATTCCCTCTGCACAGCTCTAATTATTAGGTGATATCTCCCTTACTTAAAGTTTAAGCTTGTCTATTGGCAACTTCCATTCTTGCTCCTCCTACTTTTGCCTTCTGTGGCCAAGCAGAAAAAGTTTTATTACTATTCCACATGATGGTCCTCCAAAAGCTTGAAGATAGCTCTCATGTCCCTCTATGTCTTCTCTTCTCCGGGCTAAACATCTCTAGGTTCTTTCAACAGTCTTCATGACATGAACTCATGACCCTTCACAATTCTGGTTGTCCTAATTTGGGTGACTTCCATCTCATCAATGTCATTCCTAAAATGAAATGACTAGCTCCAAACACAATATTCCAATTATTGTTTCACCAGGACAGAGTACAATAGGACTGTCAATAACTTAGCTTCTCTTAATGTAATAAGATCACATTAGCTTTTCTGTCAGCAGTGTCAAATTGTTGATTCAAATTAAACTGGGTTCACTAAAATCTTCAGATATTTGCTGAATGAACTGAACTGCTTACTGTCTAGCTACACGTCTCCATTTCTGTAAATGTGATGTTGATTTTTTAACTCAAGACTTTTCATTTATTTTTATTTTCATCTTATTAGATTTATTCCAATGCTCTAGCCTTTGCAGATCTTTTCTTATCCCTACTCTTCATCCAATATGATACTTACCCTCAAAGTTTAGATCATCTACGTATTTACTGAGCATGCCATCCATGGCTTTATCCAAGGTATGGATAAAAATGTTAATTAATATTAGGGAAAAGCATAGATCTCTAGAATACTCCCATGAAGATCTTCAAAGCTGACATCAAACCACTAATGAGTACTCTTTAGGTCTGGCCATTCAACTAATTTTGAATGCTTTTAATTGCACTGTCATCTAGTTTTCTGCTTCCTACACCATGTTCACATTAAGAAATAATGTTGGCTTCTGGGAGCCAAGATGGTGGAGTAAGTGCTCTTACCCTCCATTATTAACCTCTGAAAGCCTAGAAAATATCATGCCAGGAAAAACCCTAGAACAGCTAAACCACAAGAAAGACTGGGTGCAGCGGACCAGTAGCCCAGGTAGCTTGAGGAGAGAAAACAGAAAAGGCCCCTCTTGCCCTGGGGGAAGGGGAGCAGTACTGAACTGAAGGCATCCCACCAAGCTAGTAGAAAGCCCCACCTTAGCATACCAGGAGGAGATCCTGAAATCCATGTGGTGGAGCAGGCAAACACCAACACCAGGACCCATGAGTGCCTCAGTGAGGGCAGGGGAACTGATGAAAACCAACTTGGAAAACCACCAATGGCCTTGGCATTCTATAGCAACCTACTCTCCCAGTGCCTCATCAAAAGTAAGGGAAGCAGTACTCCAAGGGGCCCCAGGTGGATAAACATCCCACAACACTCATCTAAAAGGAGCTGAAGAAAGCAAAAGGAAGGAAGGGCCCGGGTGAGCAGGAAATCTCCAGGGGCCACACTATCCAATCCTACTGCTAGAGTTCCAGTGTTGTTGATTCTGGCCCAACACCATGTAAGCTGCCAGAACCCTACAGCCTCCAACTGCCAACATCAGGGGCCCCAGCACACAAAGCCAGTGACCAGGCCCTCGCCTCCCAACACAAGAAGCTTGGGTCAGTGCCCTCTGATTCAATCTCTTTAAAGGCCAGGAAATAAATACCATGAGCAAAAAAACAAAAAAACAAACAAAACAAAACAAAACAAAAAAACAAACCAAAACACAAAAACAAAAACAAAAAGCATATGATAGATTCATATTACGGGAAGAATGAAGATCAAGGCAGAAATTCTGAGGAGGACAACATTGTCAACAAACTCACATCTGGAAACTCAAAAGGGAATGTGAACTGGTCTGAAGTCCAAAAAGCCTTCTTAGAAGAGCTCAAGAAGGATTTATAAGTCAAACGAGAGAGGTAGAAGAAAAAAATGGGAAAAGAAATGAGAGGTATGCAAAAGAGAGTCAATAGCTTGGAAAAGGAAGGAAAAAATTAACTGTAGAAAATAAGACCTGAAAAAAAACAATTGGCTAACTGGAAAAAAAAAGTACACTAAAGAAAACAAGTCCCTAAAACAATACAATTGGCCAAATGGGGAAGGAGGTACAAAATCTAATAGAAGAAAACAATTTGTTAAAAATTAGAATTGGGTAAATGGAATCTAATGACTCTATGACAGAGCATGAATCAGTCAAACAGAAACAAAAGAATGAAAAAATAGATGAAAATGTAAAATACCTCATTGGTAAAACAACTGACCTGGAAAATCGATCCAGGAGAGACAATTTAAAAATTATTGGTTTACTTGAAAATCATGATGAAAAAAAGAGTGTGGACAGTATCTTTCAGGAAATCATCAAGGAAAACTGCCCTAAGGTCCTCAAACCAGAGGGTAAAATAGCCATAGAAAGAATCCACAGATGATCACCTCCTGAAAGGATTCCAAATTGAAAACACCAAGGAATATAGTAGCCAAATTCCAAAATTACCAGGTCAAAGAGAAAATACTACAAGCAGCCAGAAAGAAACAATTTAAATATCATGATACCACAGTTAGGATTAGATAGGACCTTGCAGCTTCTACATTAAAAGACCATAGGGCATGGAATATGATATTCCTTAAGGCAAAGAAGATTGGATTACAACCAAGGATCAACTACCCAGCAAAAATAAGCATGATCTTTCAGGGGAGGAGATGGATATTCAATGAAATAAGGGACTTCCAAACCTTCCTGATAAAAAGACCAGAGCTCAACAGAAAATTTGATCTTCAAATACAAGACTCAAAGAGAGACATAAAAAGGTAAATGGGTCAGAAACAACATGTTATTAATAAGGGCAAACTGTTTAAATCCCTACAATGGCAGATGACATTTGTAACCCTAGAGAACTGTATTGTTATTATGCTATGTTAAAGGGATATACATAAAGGGGATGGATAAAAGTTGACCTTGATGTAATGATGAAAAAAATCTAATCAAGTGGGTTAAATGGATCCAATAAGTGAATTAATCTGATCTAACTAAGAAAATGTACTGAGAGAAAGGGAAAGGAGGAGGCAGACAAGGGTAAATTGCATTACAGGAAAAGGCACAAAAACCTATCACGACAGAGGGAAAGAAGGGAGGGAGCTGAGCATTGTCTGAACCTTACTCTCATCAGATTTGACTCAAGAAGGGGATAACATATTCAATTAGGTATAGAAATCTAACTTGCCCTATAGGCAGAAGGAAGGAAAAGGGGAAAGAAAATGGAGGGGGGATGGAAGGAAGGGAAGAAGTAGTAAGGGAAAAGGGGAAGAAAAGGGAGGGGACTAATAGATGGGAGGTGGGACTGAGGGAGGTGGTGGTCAAAAGCAAAACACTAGTGAGGAGAGAAAAGGAGAAAGGACAAAGAAAAGCATAAACAGAGGTAGAGGGAAGTATGGAGAGAAAGGCATGGAGAGTAATCATAACTGTGAATGTGAATGGGATGAACTGTCCCATAAAATGGAAGCATATAGCAGAATGGATTAAAATCCATAATCCTACAATATGTTGTTTACAGGAAACACATTTGAAACAGAGTGACACATACAGGGTAAAGGTAAAAGGCTGGAGCAGAATCTATTATGCTTCAGCTGAAGTAAAAAAAGCAGGGGTAGCAATTCTGATCTCAGACAAAGCAAAAGCAAAAATAGATCTTATCAAAAGAGATAAGGAAGGAAACTACATCCTGCTAAAAGGCACCATAGACAATGAAGTTATATCATTACTAAAGATATATGCACCAAATGGTATAGCATCCAAATTCTTAGAGGAGAAGTTCAGGGAGTTACAGGAAGAAATGGACAGCAAAACTATACTAGCGGAGGACCTCAGCCTCCTCCTCTCTGAACTAGATAAATCTAACCACAAAATAAACAAGAAAGAAGTTAAGGAGGTGAATAGAACATTAGAAAAGTTAGGTATGATAGACCTCTGGAGAAAACTGAATGGGGATAGAAAGGAATAGACTTTTTTCTCAGCAGTACATGACACATACACACAAATTGACCATGTACTAGGGTATAAAAACCTCACAATCCTATGCAGAAAGGCAGAAATATTAAATGCATCCTTTTCAGATTGTGATACAATAAAAATTATATATAATAAAGGGCCCTGGAAAGATAGACTAACAAATAATTGGAAACTAAATAATCTAATCCTAAAAAATGATTGGGTCAAAGAACAAATCATAGAAACAATCAATAACTTCATTTAAGAGAATGACAATAATGAGACAACATACCACAACTTATGGGATGCAGCAAAAGCAATTCTTAGGGGAAGTTTTATATCTAAATGCTTACATGAATAAAATAGAATAAGAGGAATTAATGAGTTGGGCATACAACTAAAGAAACTAAAAAAAGAACAAATTAAAAATCATCAGTTAAACACCAAACTAGAAATGCTGAAAACCAAAGGAAAAATTAATAAAATAGAAATTAAGAAAACTATTGAACTAATAAATAAAACTAAGAGCTGGTTTTTTGAAAAAAACAATAAAATAGATAAACCTTTAGTTAATTTAATTTAAAGAAAAAAGGAAGAAGAAAACCAATTTGCCAGTATCAAAAATGAAAAGGGTAAAGCCACCACCAAGGAAGAGGAAATTAAAACAATAATTAGGAACTATTTTGCTCAACTGTATGCCAATAAATTTGATAATCTTAGTGAAATGGATAAATATTTACAACAATATAAATTGCCTAGATTAACAGAAGAAGAACTAAAATACTTAAATATTCCCATCACAGGAAAAAGAAATTGAACAAGTCATTGA
The DNA here is from genome assembly GCF_900497805.2 of Vombatus ursinus. Lineage (NCBI taxonomy): Eukaryota > Metazoa > Chordata > Mammalia > Diprotodontia > Vombatidae > Vombatus > Vombatus ursinus. The sequence goes on from NW_020940355.1 coordinate 29,340,641, forward strand.
TGAACTCCCTAGGGAAAAAAATCTCCAGGGCCAGATGGATTTGCATGTGAATTCTATCAAACATTTAAAGAGCAACTAATTCCAATACTATATAGACTATTTGGAAAAATAGGTAAAGAAGGAGTCTTACCAAATTCTTTTTATGATACAAATATGGTGCTGATACCTAAACCAGGAAGAGTCAAAACAGAAAAAGAAAATTATAGACCAATTTCACTAATGAATTTTAAATAAAATATTAGCAAATAGATTGCAGCAACTTATCACAACAATAATACACTATGACCAGGTAGGATTTATACCGGGGATGCAGGACTGGTTCAATATTAGGAAAACTATCAGCATAATTGATCATGTCAAGAACAAAACTAACAGAAACCATATGATCATCTCAATAGATGCAGAAAAAGCTTTTGACAAAATACAACACCCATTCCTATTAAAAACACTAGAGAGCATAGGAATAAATGGAGTCTTCCTTAAAATAATAAATAGCTTCTACCTAAAACCTTCAGCAAGCATCATATGTAATTGGGATAAGCCAGAAGCATTTCCAGTAAGATCAGGGGTGAAACAAGGATGTCCATCATCACCACTGTTGTTCAATATCGTACTGGAAATGTTACCTTTAACAATAAGAGAAGAAAAAGAAATTGAAGGGATTAGAATAGGCAAAGAAGAAACAAAGCTATCATTCTTTGCAGATGTCATGATGTTATACTTAGAGAATCCCAGAGAATAAAGTAAAAAGCTACTTGATATAATAAACAACTTTAGCAAAGTTGCAGGTTATAAAATAAACCCACATAAATCATCAGCATTTCTATATGTTACCAACAAAACCCAACAGCAAGAGATAGAAAAAGAAATTCCATTTAAACTTACTGTAGATATTATAAAATATTTAGGAGTCTACCTCCTGAAACAAACCCAGGAACTCTATGAACACAATTATAAAACACTTTTCACAGAAATAAAGTCAGATCTAAATAACTGGAAAAATATCAGTTGTTTATGGGTATGCTGAGGTAATGTAATAAAGATGACAATTCTGTCTAAGCTAATTTACTTATTCAATACGATACCAATCAAACTACCAAAAGTTATTTTATAGAATTAGAAAAAATAATAACAAGATTCATTTGGAAGAACAAAAGGTCCATAATATCAAAGGAAGTAATGAAAAGAAATGCAGGGGAAGGTGGCCTAGCCATTCCAGATCTTAAATGGTATTATAAAGCAGCAATCATCAAAACTGCTTGGTACTTGCTAAGAAATAGAGTGGTGGATCAGTGGAATAGGTTTAATATGCAAGACACAGTAGTCAATGACTATAGTAATCTATTATTTGATAAACCCAAAGACCCCAGCTTCTGGGGTAAGAGCTCACTCTTTGACAAAAACTGCTGGGAAAACTGGAAAAGAGTATGGCAGAAACTAGGCATAGATCAAAATCTCACACTATATACCAAAATAAAGTCAAAATGAGTTCATGATTTAAATATAAAGGCTGATGCTGTAAGCAAACTGGGAGAGTAAGGAATAATTTACCTATCGGATTTATGGAGAATGGAAGAATTCATGACCAAACAGGAGGTAGAGAACATTATGAAATGTAAAATGGATAACTTTGATTACATGAAATTGAAAAGTTTTTGCACAAACAAAGCCAATGCAACCAAGACTAGAAGGAGAGTAGAAAATTGGGAAAGAATTTTTGCAGCCAGTCTCTCTGATAAGGACCTCATTTCTAAAATTTATAGAGAATTAAGTCAAATTTATAAGAATACAAGTCATTCCCCAATTGATAATTGGTCAAAGGATATTAACAGGCAGTTCTCAGATGAAGAAATTAAAGCCATCTATAGTTATATGAAAAAAAATTGCTCTAAATCACTATTAATTGGAGAAATGCAAATCAAAACATCTCTGAGGTACCACATCACACCTATCAGATTGGTCAATGTGACAAAACAGGAAAATGAGATGTTGGAGAAGATGTAGGGAAATTGGAACACTAATGCATTGTTGGTGGCGTTGTGAAATGATCCAATCTGGAATTATGCCCAAAGGGCTATAAAAATGTGCATACCCTTTGACTCAGCAATAGCACTTCTAAGGCTGTATCCCAAAGAGATCATACAAATCAGAAAAGGACTCACATGTACAAAAATATTTATAGCAGCTCTTTTTGTGGTGGCAAAGAATTGGAAATTGAGAGGATAACCATCAGTTGCGGAATGGCTGAACAAGTTGTGGTATATGAATGTAATGGAATACTATTGAGCTATAAGAAATGATGAGCTGGCAGACATCAGAAAAACCTGAAAAGATTTGTATGGTCTGATGCTGAGTGAAGTGCGCAAGACCAGGAGAATGTTGTACACATTAACAGCCAAGTTGTGCGATAACTAATGTTGATAGACTTAGCCCTTCTCAGCAATGCAAACATCCAAGACATCTCCAAAGGCCTCATGATGGAAAATGCTATCCATATCCAAAGAAGGAACTATGGAGTTTGAATGCAGATTGAAGCATGCAATTTGCTATTTTTTTCTTCTGTTGAGTTTTGTTTCCTCTTTCTGGTGTTTCCTCCTATTGGTTCTAATTCTTACTTACAACATCACTAATGTGAAAATATATTTACTAGGAATGTATATGTATAGCCTGTATCAGATTGCATGCCATCTTGGCGAGGGTGGGGGACAAAAATTTAAAACTCAAAAGCTTATGGAAGTGATTGTTGATAAATCAAAATGAATTAATTTTAAAAAATAATATTAATGTTAAGAAATTATTAACTACCTTGCATTAGATAGAGTAAATTCTAGCAAATGTCCAAATAGGGGAAGTGCCCCTCCCACCTCCACTCTATTCTGTGTTAGGCTCTTGATCTATTTTCTGCTTCCATGTGCTCTTTCTATCCATGTTGTCCAAAATATACTCTACCTCAAATATACTCTGCTCAGATACTTTCCACCATGCTTCCCAATCTGATTCTTAGATTTTCCTCATTAGTACATTTTTAAAATAGATAATGCTACCGTGTCCCTCACCTATACCAATCTTACTCCATCAGTTTTCAAACTTACCATCTTGCATTATTACGTCCTTGCCCCTTCTTTGCTCTGTACATTTTGTGCATGTATGTGTAACATCTGAGGACATGAGGTCTATTGTAGATTCCTTTCTTCCTTCTTCTACCCTGAAACTTCCTGAAACAAGTCATGATTACTTTCTGCCTTGTCATTTCTTTCTTCTTTTTCTTTTTAATCGTGAAATACTTTCTTCAATTAAAAAAAAAGAATACTTCACTTTCTTTGATAAATTGGAGAGGTATTTCTTGATCCTCTTTCTATTTTTCTTCTAGGAGAGAGACAACCTACACTTTGAGCCTAAGTAACCATCTCTTGTTTTTGTCTTGACAGGAATATAAACATCACATAAAGGTTAGTAGGCTCACTGCAAATTTATCTCTGCTCTTCATGTTTACTTGGATAAGAGTGAGATTCTCAGCCATTTATCATTTTTGATAGTAGGTCCCTTGGAGAATTGCTTTGGCAAACTACTTGTCTGGGTCTTCGACTCTCAAGTTTTTACCTTCTTTCTTATTCAGATACCACTTCTCACTTTTGTAATACATGGAAAGTAGCACCCAACTTCTTTTCCTTCTTAAAAAAGTTTCCTAATTTCTTTTGCTTATCTTGTTTTACTAACATCTTTTTTTTCTTATTCTTTTCTTTTAGTTTCTCCTCTTTCTTTAGTTTTCCTTTTTCCCATCAGCATAAGTCCTTGTTTTTCTTCTTCTTCAACTTCTCTTCAAGTCTCTCCAAATTTCCTTTCCCCAAAATAAATGCTTGGACTTCCCAAAGCCCTTTAAAACACCTTTGCAGTTACCACAGGAAATAAAAATGCTGACTGATGCCACCTGCATAGAATTATGGGAGAAATTTTTAGATGTAGAAGGGACATTGTTATGGATAAAGAAATTGAGACCCAGAGAAGTTAGTGATTTGCCAAAGGTAGTTAGGAATAGAGCTGGGATTAGAGCCTGAATCTCCTGATTGACAACCTAATGCTTTTCCCAAAACACCACTTCATCTTTGATTAAGATTTACTTTAGTGGATGCTAATTGAAAATGCATTTTCAGTTACCATGTACTAATATGAATATACCATACAGAGGAAAGAGCCCTGGCTTAGGAATCAGAAGATGGGAGTTCTAACATCTCTGATGTTTTCTATACTTGTCAATTTAGGCAGTTTATTTAACCTTATAGGGATTCAGTTTACTCATTTGTAAAATAAGGGATTTGGACTAGAGAGCCTCTAAAAACCCTTCCAATTTTTGATCTATAATTTAATTATATATATATATGTATAGAATCATATTATAGTATGGTATTTATAGTATCTATATTAAACCATATATAGTATTATATCATATATATATATAATACATATATGTGTTACATATATTGAACTAATTCCAAATTAATTTTAAAAGTGAAGTAAACTGATCACCTGAAATTATTTTATGTATTTATTTTAATGTAATCAGTGTTAAAGACTACACTCACACTCACACACACATAAAACACACACATATGTATATGTATATATATATATATATATATACACACATACACACACACACACACTCATATAGTTGGAAAGCAAAAAACAAAAAAACAACAACAGATAGATATGTAACTAAATAGGGGACATGGTGCTGGGCCTGGAGTCAGAAAAAACTGAGTTTGAATCCTGCTTCAGTAACTTACTTAACTTCCTTCAGCCTCAGTTTCTTCATCTGTAAAATGCCACCTACAGGGTTGGTGTGAGAATTGAATATGTTAACATAGGAGAATTGCTTTGTAAGCATTAAAGCCCTTATATACGTAATAGTTGTTATTAGTCTGAATGGATGAATACAACTGAATTACTTTGCAAAATATATACATGTCCTTTTCCCTTAAACAGAAAAAAAAGCGCAGGCGTGTTTTTATGGGGAAACTTCAGGAGAAGGAATCCTTTGGTGAGATCAGCGTGCTTCTTCAAATACCTTTCACATGCACAATCATTACTGGATCCGAAGTTGAACTGGGAATCATCAATGCTGAGGATATGCTAGGTAAATACGAAGAAGCATTTTGTTTAATATCTACTTTGTTTACTTCAGGTTTATGGTGAACATACTACCAAGGTTGAGATAAGCATCTTTTAATTTGGAAGATGATATTTAATCTATTACTATAGAACTTTAGTAATTTCTTTATTAAATAAAATAGTCAGTACTTCAAAGCATAACCAATGCATATCCTCTTCCCACCCACATCTACTAGCTAAAATAATTCATAAATACAATGTTTAAAATTACAATAGGAAAAATGATTAGCAATTACTTTTGTCACTCCCTCTTCTCTTTCATGTGTCAGACTTCATAAGCCTCTTACTGCTTCTCAGGGGCCCATATCTTATTTACATGAAAGTATGTAAATTAGTATCCCTAAGGTCAATATAATAGCATCCAGAACTAGGTTACCTATTGGAGGGGGCATCAGGAACACATCAAAGAAGCCCAAACTTTGTGTTCTACTCCCATAATAGCAATGGGATCATGACCTGGGGTTCAAAGAGAGAGAGGTAAAGTGGAGATACAGTGACAGAGATAAAATGATGGTGTAATAAGAAATCCCACATATGCTTGACCTTGGAGCATGTCTTTTTCTTTTTAAATTGTACAAATAGTCAAAGAAGGAAATAAAGTAGCAGGAGTCAGGAAAAAAAAAAAAGACTGGAGGCTCACAAGTCAGAGCCCAAATGTATAGCAGTGTTAATGGCAACTTCACTTGAGATAAAAATAGGAAGATCGAAAGTTGGATAAGGTGAAAAAGAAGAGCAATTGGTAGAGGTTAACCTGCTTAAGGGGTTTGCTCATGGAATAATCTAATAATAATTCAGTTAGAGATATCTAATAATAATTCAATTTTGAAATAACATAATAACACAATAAAAATATTTCAGGTTCACTCTAGCTGTTTAATGCCTTTCTGATACTTAATGTGTGTGTGACCCTAGGCAAGACATTTAGCATCTATGCGATTCACCTAACTACACAGAATTTCTTTACTAATTCTTAGGAGGGTTTCAGTGGTAGGAGTTACCTATACTGATGCAATCAGAGATTGATTACATGAAAAGTTTGAGTTGACTAAATTCGTTCATATTGAATTTCAAGTACGTTATTGCTCTTTTTAAAGAATATATTCAACATTCCTGCCTAGCTCTGCTTAGCCATGCAAAAACCAGCTGAACAATCAAATAATCTCTGCAATTAAAACAAAAAACTATGGGTTCAATTGTTATATTTATTACCCTCTGTGACATTAAAACATTTAGAAAAATAAACACCCTCAAGGTAAGTAATCTTTAAAGAGGGACTGGTGATATTTTACTAGTGCAATGTTCTCTCTTGACATGATGCATTAATTTTCCCCCTGTACTAATTATGTTAACTGATGCAAGACACATTGGACTGTTTTCTATAAATCAATATTTCACACATGAAAGTACTTCTTCCAAGTATGTATTAAAATCTTCTCTGCCATCTGGCTGACTGAAATCCAAATAGAAGATACACTGTTTAGAGGGTAGGGGAGTGGGGTGGGGTAGAGAAGAATGAGATATGTGCATGTTGACCATAGCACCTGATGCAGATTTTAAATTTCATTCCATGTAAAATTCACTTGAGGTCTCTGCTATAAAGAAACTGAATCTGTGTGCACCTAATTAGTTAAACATTCCCTGAACAGGGATGAGGTTTAGGCTAAGTTTCTCCATCATTTTCTCACAATATGGGAGTGAAAAATAGGATGTTGAATTATTGATCCTCTTTTGTTTTTGCAGTTTCACCATTTTGTGATGATATTCCAAAGATAGAAAAAAATATTTTTAAAACTAAACAAGGAAAATTAAATAGTAATTGGGCCTTAATGGAAAATTAGACAATGAGGTGCATCTCAAACATGAAGGGCAACCCTCCCTCATGGGCATTGCTGTGGTAATCTATTTTCATCCCCATCTATTCATTTTTCTCTTAATGTCATCAGTAAATATGAACCCTTGAAAATTAACATAGACCAAGGCTGCAAATAAATAAGATGAGGAAATTAGGCTGCAGGTAAGTAAAAATTAAAATGAAAACACTGCCACCCAAACCACTGTGCCTCTAAGCCACATTATGTTCACATTATGGATCATCGCTAAGATCAGATTTATTGTCTCAATGACATTGAGAAGATATGGTGAAAATGACATAGAATATAGAAATGTATAAACACACACATATATTCACACATATATTTGCATATATACACATATGGTTATCTAAGATGGAATATATGTGCATGCAATATATGTATATATAAAATGTGCATGCACACACATGTGCATATATATAGAGACACATATTCCATTTGTTATATGTTATATCTGTATATATGGCTGTTGTAAAGAGGTTCTCAGTAAACCATAAGTCACTATGGGATATATAATCATTAACACTAAGCCTCTAGACTTTCATAATTGTTCATCAAATTGAAGATACTGAGAACTGAATAAAAACAAGTATAATTTAAATTGCTGTTTCTTACTTAGACCTGAAACATGTTTGTGTATGTCCGCATGCATACCTAAGTAAGGAAACATCAAGAATTGTGGGTTTTTTTTTAAGTTTAATTAAGGTTGTTAATTTTTTTCATATGTGTTTATGTGTGTGCACAAACACACACACACTTTTTATTTATTTTTTGTTTTCAACATTTACTTCCACAAGACTTTGAGTTTCAAATTTTCAGCCCATCTTGCCCCTCCCCCCACCCCAAGATGACATGCATTCTGAATACCCCTTCCCCTAGACTGCCTTCTCTTCTATCTCTCCCCCTGCTTCTCTTATGCCCTTCCCCTTCAATTTTCCTGTAGGGCAGGATGGATTTCTGTACCCCATTTCCTGTATTTCTTATTTCCCAGTTGCATGTGAAAACATTTTTTTTTAAACATGTGTTTTTAAAACTTTGGGTTCCAAATTTTCTCCCTTCCTCCCTTCCCACCCACCCTCATTGAAAAGGCAAGCTATACATGTGCAATTATGCAAAACACTTCCATGGTAGACATGTGGAGAAAAACTAACTCTATTTCCCTTAATCCTATCCCACCCCCCCATTTATTCTATTCTTTCTTTTGACCCTGTCCCTCCTCAGAAGTATTTGCTTCTGATTACCCCCTCTCCCAATCTGCCCTCTTCTCTATCATCCCCCTACTCTCTTGTCCCCTCCCCCCCCCATTTTCCTGTAGGGTAAGACAGATTTCCATACCCAACTGAGTGTGTATGTTATTCCCTCCTTAAGTCAAATTCTATGAGAATAAGATTCACTCATTCCCTCTCACCTTCCCCTGTTTCCCCTCCACTGTTAAGAGCCTTTTCTTTTCTGTTTTTTTTTGTGAGATAATTTACCCCGTTCTACCTCTCCCTTTCTCCTTCTCTTAGTAAAATCCTCTCTCACCCTTAATTTTATTCTCCAGATATGACCCCTTCATTTTCAACTTACCCTGTGCCCTCTATCTATTTATCTATCTATCTATCTATCTATCTATCTATCTATCTATCTATCTATCTATCAATCAATATCTATATATATGTACATATAATTTTTTCCCCTCCAACTACCCTAATACTGACAAAGGTCTCATGAGTTACAAATATCATCTTTCCATGCAGGAATGTAAACAGTTCAACCTTAATAAGTCTCTTATGATGTCCTCTTTCCTGTTTACCTGTTCATGTTCCACTTGAGTCTTGTATTTGAAAATCAAATTTTCTATTCAGCTCTGGTCTTTTCATCAAGAATGCTTGCAAGTCCTCTATTTCACTAAATGACCATTTTTCCCCCTGCAGGATTATACTCAGTTTTTCTGGGTAGGTGATTCTTGGTTGTAATCCTATCTCCTTTGCCCTCCGGAATATTATATTCCATGCCCTGCAGTCCCTTAATGTAGAAGCAGCTAAATCTTGTGTTATCCTGATTGTGTTTCCACAATACTTGAATTGTTTCTTTCTGGCTGCTTGTAATATTTTCTCCTTGACCTGGGAACTCTGGAATTTGGCTACAATATTCCTAGGAGTTTTCCTTTGGGGATCTCTTTGAGGTGGTGATTGGTGGATTCTTTCAATTTCTATTTTGTCCTCTGTTCTAAAATACCAGGGCAGTTTTCCTTGATAATTTCTTGAAAGATGATGTCTAGGCTCTTTTTTTGATCATGGCTTTCAGATAGTCCAATAATTTTTAAATTCTCTCTCCTGGATCTATTTTCCAGGTCAGTTGTTTTTCCAATGAGATATTTCACATTGTTTTCTAATTTTTCATTCTTTTGGATTTGTTTTATAGTTTCTTGATTTCTCATCAAGTCACTAGCTTCCAATTGCTCTATTCCAATTGTTAAGGAAGCATTTTCTTCAGTAAGCTTTTGGACTTCCTTTTCCATTTGGCCAATTTTGCTTTTTAGGGCATTCTTCTCCTCATTGGCTTTTTGTACCTCTTTTGCCATTTGGGTTAGGCTATTTTTTAAGGTGTTATTTTCTTCAGTATTTTTTGGGTCTCCTTTAGCAAGCTGTCGACTTGTTTTTCATGATTTTTTTGCAAAACTCTCAATTTTGCCTCTACTTCTCTTACTTGCTTCTCAACATCCCTTTTGAGCTCTTCCAAGGCCTGGGACTGATTCATATTTTTCTTGGAGGGTTTAGATGTAGGAGCTTTGGCTTTGTTGTCTTCTTCTGGTTGTATGTTTTGATCTTCTTTGTCACCAAAGTAAGATAATATAGTCTGACTCTTTTTGCTCTGCTTACTCATGATCCCGGCCAGTTACTTTAGTTTTAAACTCTTTGTTAAGGTAAAAGTCTGTTTCCAATGTGGAGAATGTACTGTCCCAAGCTTTGGGGGTGTGTCTAGCTATTTTCAGAGATAGTTCTAGGGACCTGAAAATTTTCACTTCTTCCAAGGTGCTATGATAAGGGGAGAGGTATTTTCTCTGCACCACTGCAACAAGCTTCACCACACCAGCATTCCTCCTCACCCCAGGACCACCCCTCAGAACTGTGACCCAGATCCAAGCACTGGTAAAGCAAGAGATTCCTGCCTCAGCACTGGCAAAAAGATCCCTGCAATCCCCCTCTGATCAGCCACTTGATTCTCCCTCGGTCTGTGGGCTGGAAGCTCAGGAAACAGCCGTGGCCCCAAGGGTGGCTGAGACCTAGCTCCTTCTCTCACCGCAGTCACAGACTTTTCCCACTGACCTTCTAAGTTGTCTTTGGCATTCATGGGTTTAGAAGTCTGGAAACTGCCACATCTGCCAGCAATTCAGCCCTCTGAAGCCTGCTCCAGGTTCGCTATGGCCTGTGCGCCCATGCCAAATTGCGCTCCTCTCCCAGCCTGGAGTGATATACCTTTCTGATCAACCATCCAGGCTGTCTTCGGCTAGAAATTTGTTTCATTCTGTTTTTTTGTGGGTTCTGCTGCTTTAGAATTTGTTTAGAGCCATTTTCTATAGGTATTTGGAAGGGTTTGGGGGGAGAGCTTAAACAAGTCACTGCTTTCCCTCCACCATCTTGGCTCCACCCACCAAGGCTGTTTAATTTTTAAAATACAGCAATATGCGATTTTGAACCTACCTCATAACAATCAATGAGAATAACTGCATGTGTCTCTTTTATTTGCTCATATCATAGATACCAACTTGACTATCAAAATTAAAATGAAAAGACACATTAAATATTTAAAAACTAGATTATAAATACACCTATTCACTTATAAGTGCATTCCTGGTGATAATAGGGATTCTTCTCCACAGATCTGGTGCAGCTAGAATAAAAATCTGGATTTAGGAGTAAGAAGATCTGGGTTCAAATCTCTGTCACTTGAATTGTTTGACTTTGAACAAGTCATTTAATTTCTCTAATTTCTGAACTCATCTCTGAATTAAGGGAGTTTGCTGAGAGGATCTCTAACATCCCTTCCCGTTTTAAATATAAGCTACTATGTTCTATGACTTTCCTATTCATATACATTTTATGAAGCTTTAATGACCATTGATTATTCTTTGTGGGAGTACCTTTTTTTGTTGTATTGAGTTTCAACATTTATATCTAATTTCCAAAGGATAACAACAACAAAAAGAAACATAGATCCAACTGTATCTTAATTGTATTCTGATCTGAAATTATATCTTTGTCCTTAAAATGAATCCTGTGCTTTTGTTGTGGCAAAGAATAGCTTTTTCTAGCATAAGGGATGTCACTATTATTCATTAAATCTCCCTGGCTAAAAGAGAGTGAATTACAAAAAGGGATAAGCACAAGTGTAAATTGCCTCTCTAGAAAGGAAAACTGCAAGGTGACACTTGGTACAATTTGTTAAGAAGTTTTTAATGGACAGAATTTCTTCGGTCCTTTATCTCTCATCATGAATCCCAAGGACAAAGGGAGAGAACCAGGTTTCTCAGTAGAGCAGTGGAAACTGTGAGAAGTTACAGAGAAAATGTGTATGGTCTTACCAACAGGATCAGCATCTGTGTAGTGCCAGTCTTTCTCCTTGGACCTGAGAGAAGGTAACTGGCTTCCTGGTAGAAATGTACCTTGTGGAGTGGGTTTTCAGTTTTCTTTTTTAAACTTTTCTCCAGACTACCACATTAAAGATGTTCTTTTTATTGCTTTGTAATGGAAATATTGATCTACCAACTTATTTCCATTTTAAGGACTTGTATTCAAATAACCTTTTCCACTTTCTGAAGTTTTAAAAATATCACATACAGATACTTAAGTAGGAAAAATGAGTTGCTTATGAATGAACGTTATCTGTTGTTCAGTCGTTCACTCATATCTGACCCTTCATCACCCTGTTTGGGGTTTTCTTGGCAAAGATACTGGAACATTTTTGCCATTTTCTTCACCAGCTCATTTTACAGATGAGAAAACTCAGGTAAACAGGGTTAAATGACTTTCCCAGGGTCACCCAGCTAGTAAGTATCACAGACCACATTTGAACTGGATATATTTTTATGTGAGGAACAAAACTTACATAACCTTTTTGCACATGAATGTATACTATATTTTTATGCTATTCACTAATCTCTTTAAAATACCTGAAAAGCTTTGGTTAATGAAAGAAGCTTATAAAGAATTGTGTGCATTATCTATTTGATGACATTTTAAAAACAGGCATTAAATGCCCACAATTAAAAGCCTTTAACCTTATGATATCCATAAGTTTTCTTGTCAGTAAAGGAAAACATGGACTAAACCAGAAAATAATATTGTGCCCAATATTCCAAATTAGTTCAATAAATATGTATTGAGCATACACTAAAACAAGACTTGAGCATATTCAGATTTTATTTTGAATATGTCCTGTTGATCATTTAAAATATCCCCAAAAACCTTTAGAGGCATTAGTTGATAATTCAAATATGTTATGTAAATTTTAAATCTCTTACACAGTTACTAATATCATCACAGTCAATGTCACCATGTCCTTAGGTAAATGGTTATAACAAGTTTAAATGACAATCTTTTTAAGTTATCTTTTTTCCTCTTTTTTTTAAAGCAGGACTAATTTATTTTAAGTGCTATAAAAATAACAACTTGAAGTATTATTTGTGAACTTTTCATTTTCTTTCTTTCTTTTTTTTTTGCAGTGAAAAACTAGATTTGTAAATTTGGATAATGTTTCCAAAGTGAACATCAGGCAGAGAGAGGTAAATGTCTGAAGAAACAGATGGGACAGAAGTAATGAATGACAGAGAGAGTGAAGAAAAACCTAGGCATTCATTATCCACATCTTGTGGTTTTGTTTTGCTTTGTTCCCTATTTTGCTGATTCAAGAAACTCCCAGTGAGAAAACTCTTTCTATCAATACCCATCAACTGTTTTGCAGTTTATGATTTTAGAGTTGCCTAGGACATTCATTGACAGGTTCAATGACTTGCTAAGGGTTACATTGGCAATATGGCTCAGTGGCAGCACACGAACTCAGAGCTTTTGCTTCTAGAGGTTGCTCTTCTGACATAATGAGAAAGAAGCAAAAGTCATCATAATGTGATCAAACCAGGTGATCAAATAGATTCAAACTGAGTATAGGGAAAGACTCCAAAATCTAACTTTAATTCAGAGAATTGTAGAACCTGACAGACATTTTCTTTTCACTCTCCAAGGTGCTGAATTTATCAGAATTTCTGGGGTAGATTAGGTTGAGGCTGTGGCATCCTTCTCCATGGGTTTCTAGTAACATCAAGAGCAGTGGCAGTGATGCAATGGTGGTAGGGGACAGAGTCAGAGAAGGACCTGAAGGCATTTTGAGGTATGAATTCAGAGACCAGGGTCTCGAACAGTATTGAGCTGGCTACAACGGTGACAATCTCTGCTCATTTGGAAAACAAACAAACAAACAAACAAACAAACAAGTAGAGGCAAAAAAACAAAAACAAAACCTCTGCAGGAAAAGCTGGAACATACTGAAACTGCTGACTGTTGTTGATCCTTGGGAGTCAATGAAAGGATGAAAGGACAGGAAGGAAGACTCAAAGGAGATAGGATACTTTTCTTCAAGTATTTAAAGGACTACTGTGAGGAAGTGGGATAGACTTGTTCTACTTTTCCCCAGAGTGGAAAGAGTAACAAGGTGAAGTTTCAGAGAACCAGATTCCGCTTTGATGTAAGCAATCTACCCTCCTAACACTGAGAGCTATCCCAAAGCAAAATGGGATATTGCACGCTGTTGGGATCCCTAGAGGTCTTGAAGCAAAGGCTGGTTAATCATTTGTCAGGGAGGTGATAGAGAGAATTTCTCTTCAGATAATGGCTTACATTAGATGATTTCTGAAATCCCATCCAACTCTGATGATCTGTGATCTGGCAATTTCATAAATATGTTAGATATTGATAAATGTGGTTTAGTGGATAGAAAGGCAGTCTGGGATTCAGGAAGACCTGGACCCTGGTTGTCTTTGTAATACCCACTGGCTGTGTGAACATAGGCAAGCTACTTAAACTCTTGGTGTTTCATTAAACTCTCTAAGACTCCAAATTACTGAGAAGTTCTGATCTATATTAATAGAAGGTGTTTCCTCATGGAGGTTCCCTATGCTGACAAAGTCACAGGTGCAGTCCTATCCTTTCCAATGGTAATTTATACAACATAAGAAGTGTAATGGGAAGATGGCAAATAGAGTATTATCTTTACTTTGCATTTATGCATCTTTGCTTTGTTCTAAATGCTTAAATCTGGAAGTACTACTGGCTATTTTAAAAGATGAATGAAGGAATGAAAAAATCATTTAAGTATCTAATGTGTGTCAAGACTTTTCTAGGCACTGAGGATACAAATACAAAAGTGAGACAGTCCCTGCTCTCAACAGGCTTACCAATAGAGTAAACATACCAATGGAGTAAGAAAACATATATAGGGGACTTATGGCCAGGAAAGGGGGTATTTAGTCTGGATAGTTATAGGGATGGTGAATAGAGCAATAGAAGTGGGAGAGAAAGAAGAGAAGAGAATAAATATTTATTAAGCACCTGCTATGTGCCAGGCAATGTGTAAGGGCTTTACCATTATTATCTTATTTGATCCTTATAACAACCTTGGGAGGTAAGTGCTATCATTATCCCCATTTTATAGTTGAGGAAACTGAGGCAGACAAAGGTTACATATCTTGCCAAAGGTCACACAGTTAGTATCTGAGATGGGATTTGAATGCAGGTCCTCCTGACTCTAGACTAAGCATTCCACCCTCTTACCACATAGCTGCCTCCAAGTCCTGATATGGTTACTGTTCATAGAACAGGGGGTGGAAAGTGCACTGGAGTCAGGAGAGGACTTAAATACACACAATGGCAAAATGCCTGGAATGGATATGATTTGAAACTTAGTGTGTTAGGTTTGATGGGTGAAGTATCTGCAGTGTTTTACCAATCAGGTCAGTTCTGGCCCAGGGCAGATTTCCAAGGCTGAGTGGATTAACTCCTCCCCCAGACAGAGGCATGGTCTTTGGAGGCAGTGTCCTAAGAGTGCTATTCTAGACGATAAGGTGGGGCGGGCAGCAGTGAGAAGATATATGGTGAATTGTCTGAAGTTGATGGATAGAAGGTACGCATCAACATATTTTGAGTAAATTGCTTTTATATAACATTTTTTATATAACTGATCCAATGGGGATTTTTCTGTTTCAAACAAGCCTATCCAAAATATTTGATACTTTTTTTTTCTAAACTCAGTACCTGGACAGTAATTTACTTATTCAAATCTCCCACTCTGATTAACTCTAACCTCCTCTTCTTAGACTTCCTAGAAGAAAAAAACTTTTGGAAGAAACCTATATGTAATGTGTGTCTGTATAATGAAATGCAGTTTTATACTCTTGACCTTCAGAGAGTACTTAAAGCAAGGAGATCTTTTTATTTATTCCTAATTGATATGATTCTGTATTCCTTAGAATGAATTTTCTGTATCTATTTATCTCGTTAAACCTTACATACTATTCCACACACTTCAGCTGATGACTTTGACTCACATGTTACTTTTATGAGATTTTTTCCCTCTACTCCATATGTCAGAACCTCTGTTATTATTTTCTGTTTCTTCTTCCTTTTTTCCAATCTTTGATAGTCCTTTCTGCTTGTCAAAGCCCAGTTCCTCTAAGTGTACCCTTGATCCTATCCCTTTTTAATCTTTTCTAACAAATTGACCTTCCAATAATCACGACTCTTTAATCTTCAAACTTTACCCTGCATACTGTTTCCTTCCATGTTGCCAACCAACATGTCTGAGTAGTACTCTACTTCAAAAACAAAACAAAACAAAAAACTAACTAAAAATAAAATCTTCATTTGAATCTACCTTTCGCTTAAGCTCTCATTCTCTATCTTTCCTCCTGTTCGCAATCATATTGATAGAAAAAGAACCAATAGAAATTGGTTCCAATTTCTCTACTCTTACTTCTCATTTGAAACCGCTTTCCTCAAAGTTACCAATGGTGTCTGCATCTACACATCCTTGTTGCTCATCTTTCTTAAACTCTCTGTAGAATCTGATATTGCTGATCACCTTTTGTATCTTTTCTCCTCTCTGAGGAGTTCTCCTCCAACCTGTCTGACCTGCTCTTAGTCCCCATTGCTTGATCGTCAACCACACTCTGCTGCCTAACTGTGGGTATATCTCAAGTCTTGGTTCTGGTCTCATTCTCTTCTTTTTCTATGTTCTCTGCATAGGTGATCTCATCAGCTTTCATGGGTTCAATTATCTTCACTGTGCAAATGACATACATCTATTTCCAAGCTCTAGTCTTTCTATTGAGCTCCAGTCATTTATTACTAGATGCTAATTAATTAGAGACATACTGATGGACATCACACAGATATCTCAAACTCAACATGTCTAAAACAGAACTTTCCCCTTGAATCCACCTCTTTTCTTAACTTCCTTGTCTTTGTCAGGGGCACTACTAATCTTCTAGTCATCTAGGTTTGCAACCTTATGGTCATCCTTAACTCTTAAAAAAAAATCTGAACTTCATAAACATCAATCACAATGAGCACTTCCATATATGCAACAGAATAGAGAGTGGAAAATGTGAATCTCTATTATGAATATCTTCCTTTTTCTTTTTAAAAGCCAAGAAGCTTTTACTAAGAACCTATGAGCTAGGCACTGAACTAAGCAGTGGGAATAAAAGAAACCCCCTCTCCCCTCCCCCCCAAAAGTTCCTGCTTTCAAGTAGCTCACAGTCTAATATGGAAGGAAGCATGCAAACAACCGTCTATAAAACAAACAAAAACAAAAACAAAACCATCAATTATATAGAAGTCAAGTAGACCTTCCTTCCTTCTTTCCTTCCTTCCTTCCTTCTTTCCTCCTTTTTTATCTTTCTCTCTTTCTTTCCTTCTCCCCTCCTGCTACTTTACATTCTTTACTGGCTTCAAACCTAAAGCGCCACCAACTAAACAAGAGTTTTCCCTGATTAATTCATCTAGTAGACCCCCCCACCCCACTTGCAAATTACTTTTTATTTCTATGGGTTTTCATTTGCATACATCGATATGCATACATATAAACATACATATGTGTGTGTTTGTGTGTGTGTGTGTGTGTGTGTGTGGCCTGGGTACACATTACTCAAAATGATGAATCCTCTAAAGTGGCTCCATTATTCAAATTTGATTTACTATTTCCATTGAGCTAGAACTAATTACCATATTTTACATAATTATACCTTTGAATAGTGCCATTTTGAATTTAAGCTACCACTTCAGGGAGATTCATTAGTCACACTAATGGGGTCCTGGATGCCCAATTCAATGTATGCTCCCTGAGGGAAGGAGACATTTCATTTTTCATTGTATTCCTAGAACCAGCCCCAGACCTGACATATAGTGTAGGCTGAATGATTTCTTGTCTTTTGAATGATTGTCTTTATCATATTTCCAAGAACTGCTGTTCTGAACCCTGTCTTTTCTCCTTAAACCAATAATTTCCACCCTCTTGTTCTCAGTAGATAGTCTACCTACCTTACAGAGTTGTTATAAAGATCAAAGAAAATTATGTATGTAAAGTATTTGGTAATCATCAAGCACTTCGTAACTATAATAGTAATAATTATAATTGTTGTTCTTATTAATAAAAATCAATCTTGCATATGGTGTGTTCTTTAGATATTTGGGTCAATTTAAAAATAATATTTAAATTTAATAGTGCCTACTGGGATGAATAAAACTAGAGAATTTTGCTCTAAACAAATAGCTATATTGAACCTACTACTTACATATTCAATGTAGAATAATCAATGACTTTTTAATCTTTTAATTTTCTTATTGCTATTTTTCAAATAATTTAACATTATAGAACTGTATGTAAAAAAATCAGTATGGGATTATAGGAAAACAAGTATTTTATATTCTAAAAGAATACTAGTATTTAGTTTTTGTCCTGTAGTCAAATCGCTCACATTGATATATAAAAATATCTTTTCAGCAAAGATTTACTAAATGACAATTCTTGAAACATTTGTATTTTATTCCAATTAATGTAAATGTGTTCCTATCAGTTAATTTCTGTGTGTTTTCAATCCAATGACAGTGATACTTAATAGAAACATATAAAAATGGCCATAAAAATTACTTAAAGCCATAATTATTTCCCTTTCTTTTTTCTACTTTCCTTCCTTCCTTCCTTCCTTTCTTCCTGCCTACCTGCCTTCTTTCCTCCCTTCCTGCTTTCCTGTTTTCCTTCTTGCCTTCCCTTTTTCCTTCTGTACCTCCTTCCTTCCTTTTTCTTTCCCTTCATCCTTCCTTCCCTTCCTTCCCTTCCTTCCTTTCTTCCTCAAGCCTTTGTTAAGTGTCAGGCACTATACTACATACTCATTGGAATGATAAAAAATGAAGGAGGGTCTTCCCTAAGGGTCCTTATATTCTATTTTTGGGAAAACAGCATAAACCACAGGTAAGTGAATACAAAGCATAAATATACATGCATATATACTTGCATACATATATGCACACACATACACACACACATAGAATAAGGACTGGACCTATGACTTCATTCATCTCTCTCCAGAATTGTAAATGAGCACATTTTCTTTCTGCAGCTTATAGTTAGCTGCTTGGGACACTATACTCTTAAATGACTTGCCCAGTGACCTACAGACAGAACACTAGAATAGATCAGACACAAAACACAAACACAATTCTTGGCTTTGAGGCACCACGTCAAGTTCCTCTGTGTGTGTGTGTGTGTGTGCATGTGTGTGTAGAAGAAAGTACTTTTAAGTGTGGGATGGGGAGACTGAAAAATGGGGAG
The DNA here is from genome assembly GCF_900497805.2 of Vombatus ursinus. NCBI lineage: Eukaryota > Metazoa > Chordata > Mammalia > Diprotodontia > Vombatidae > Vombatus > Vombatus ursinus. The sequence goes on from NW_020940355.1 coordinate 29,359,546, forward strand.
GAACAATAAAAAGACCCCATAGAGGAGAAGGTATTTAATCTGCTTGGTATATTACAGTCACACAGTTGAACAATCTTGCCCTAATAACAGGGGATAAGGGATGGTCAGTGAGATAGCCTCCAGCAAAATCAATGGAACTGTAGCCCTCCAATTTTACCCGAATTAGCCATTTTCTTAACCCAGACCTTCTCCAAAATGTCAGAACGAAGTTTCCAACAAAAGGCCATTCCATTCTCCAAAGAGGGGGGAGAGGGGAGAAGGCAGGATAATCTCCCCCTAATTCCATTAAAACTTCCTAAATCAAAACCTATGGAGAATTTACAACATCTCACTTTTCTGCTCTAATGGAGCACAACATTAGATTCATTATTGTTGGTTTGGGGTCTATAAAGTGATTTTCTTTTGTTTCAAAGTCTGTATGACAGTTACAAGGAGAAGTAGAGAAAAACAGAGTTCAGTGAGATTACCCAATAAATATACCATACTCCAGGATGACAGTTTAATTGCACACCTATACAACATAAAACAAAAATGTTTTACTTTTCTTACTAAAATTTCCCATTATATTCACTTAGCTGATTGTTTATGGTACATATATTGTAAGAAACTAATTTTAATTTATATTTATAACTGACAAATTTTCAAAAGTCTACTCTTTTTAAATGGATCTGCAATTTTATCATTGTAAGGAGCTCCAACTGAAAAAAAATTATTCCTATTAATTTAGATCCACAGCTTTTCTGCAACTTAAAGAATTGAAGATTTGTCTGCACAGAAAGCAGTTATGTGGCTTTCCTGGAGTCCTTCAGTCAACATGTCAGTTGCCTGTTTTGAATTCAGGTCTTTCTAATTCCAAATCTAGTTCTCTGTACACTGCCTTAGCCTATTAAGTATCTACTTATAAAATCTTTCTCTAATTGTACCACAAAGTACATAAAATAACAGACCAAGTTACACATCATATGATCATGAAGGCACTGTTTGCCTTCTATAAAAATGACTATTTTTTCACTAATTTATTTGCTAATATTAATTGTGTTAGCAGCATTTCTGGCATATTTACTAGATAATGAATAACATCTTTATTTCCTTTATTTTATTTTTAATTTTACATGTTCAATATTGACTTGCCGAGGGTCACGCAGCTAGCGTGTGTCTGAGGCCAGACTTGAACTAAAGTCTTCCTGACTCCAGGGCCAGTGCTTTATCTATTGAACCACCTATCTGCCCCATACGTTCGATAATACAATTTACTCAAGATTTTAAAATGCCATGTGAATTCTTATTGAAAATTTGTGTATGTAGACAGTCAAATGAATAATACAGTAATGTTCTCTGATGTCCAAAAGTACACCTATGCTTGTAGTGGGATAGGAATAGGGCCTGGACTGGTAATTTCATTGTTATGACTCAGGTAGTCCCTGGGTCAGGAGATTCTCTCTCTAACAAAATGTCCTCCATCAAAGTCCTCCTTTCATGTCTCATTGTGTGGTGGAGGTGACCTCGCCTTTTCAAAGGCTATGCCAAAAAAGTTAAACTCTGGCACAACTACCCAGTTGGAAAAGTTTCAAGTAGGTCAGATGATGAACTGCATGTCCAATATCTAAAGACAAGTTGAGATAGATTTAAAGAGTTATAATGGGAAGCTAAGCAAGCTTAGAGATTGCAAGTCAGCCATTTCCTTATCTAAGGCCTCCTGCAAAAATGGATGAGCAAAGTTTCCAACAAAGGGTCATTTCATTCTATTAAAATAAAAGGGGTGGGAGGAATACCTACTCTAGAACATCGTGGGACTTTGGAATTATTGATAAACTCATCAGTCTATGTTATCTATACAGTAGAAATGACATAATTTTGATGCTTTATGCAATCTGCTCTTATTTACGATAAAATAGAGTTCAGGGATCAAAAATTTAATGTATTCAATTCAACAAAATTTTTGTTATGTGCATTGATCTAGGGTCTATAGTAGATACAATATGAATAAGACAGAACCCTTGCCCTCAAAGAGCTTACAATCCAGTATCAGAGGTGGGGTAGATAACACAGAGAGATATAATTATAATACTACCCAGAATATGCTAAGTGCCCGTGGAGAGGTATAAGCAAAGAACTACTAATTGTATTAGTAACAGTTTTTTTTGTATTTCACTTTACAATTTAAAAAATAATTTCCTTACTGTGAATTAGGTGTGCAAATATTATTGTTCTCATCTTACAGAGCAAAACTAAGTCTTAGAAGGGTTGAGTGACTTGTTAGGTCCAAGGCTAGTAATTGGTAGAGCTGGAACTTTAATTTGGATCTTCTGACTCCCACCCCAGAGTTCTTTCCTCTACCCCATAATCATGAGTATGTATTTCATTCTATAGAAAACATAGAGAAATATACAATTCTAGAGCCAACAGTCCTCCTTTATAAAATAGAAAAATGCACTTAAAACATAATCGTGATGTCTTCTGGCAATGCTCGAGGTATACATGTAGTCAGGGTGGCAGTATGATTGTATGTGTGTATGCATGTATATGGAGCTTGGGCAAAGAAAATGAGGATCATAATAGTAGAGAGAGCTATTGATGGGAATTTTTTTGTTGTTCAGTTACTTCAGTTGTTTCTGACTCTTTGTGACCCCATTTAGGGTTTTCTTGGCAAAGATACTGGAGTGATTTGCCATTTTCTTCTCCGGCTCATTTTATAAATGAGGACACAGAGGCAAACAGGGTTAAGTGACTTACCCAGGGTCACACAGCTAGTGAGTGTCTGAGGCCAAATTTGAACTCAGATTTGAAAATGAGTCTTCCCGACTCCAAGTCTGGCACTCTATCCACTGTGTCACTTAGCTGCACTTATTGACAGGAATATGGGAGGAGAGTATTGACGTGGCACAATGGATACAATGATGTGCATAGAGTCAGGAAGACCTGAGTTCAAATCCAGTCTCCCAGACACCTAATAGTTATGTGACTCCAGGCAATTATAACACTTCTATGTACTTTAATTTCCTCAACTATAAAATGGGGATGATAATAAGAGCACCTACCACCCAAAGTGGTTGTGAGGAACAAATAAGATACTATTTGTAAAGAGCTTAGCATAGTGCCTGGCACACAGTTGGCACTATATAAATGTTTATTCTCTTTCCTTTGCTCCCATTCCATTGGCCACTTCACAAAATTAATGGAATACTAGATTTTGAAATAGCAGGAACCTAAGAGGTCATCCAGCCCTAGCCTTGTAGTTAAGGAGCCAGAGAGTTTAAGTGACTTAAACACTCTTTGGTCATAAAAATATTTATACATTTTAATAATCAAAAGGGATGTATTAGGCTGTGGCTGATATCTTTAGAATGTATTCTACAATGATTCCAAGTTCCCTTTTCCAGGTTGTACTGTTACTGAGAGATGAGTGTGTTTTGTTTTATAAACAGAACACTCTGAGAATCAGTCTAATAATAATCTAGTACAATATCATACATGGTTACTTCCATAGGATAATTTCCCTTAATCTCTGGCATATAATTGTTTGTCAATTATTTATATCTTCAAGTTAATTGTTACTCACTTAATCTTCTCTACTGTATGCTGAAATCATAGGCCCGTCTGATGGAAATGGACCCTAGTAGAGGTTAAGACCATATAATTCATTGAAAAATAGATTTTCTATAAATGTTGATCCAAAGTATGACTACCATGACTGGACAAATGATATGTATTAGCTTTCAAACGAACAGCTTGGACAGTCAGAATGTGATTGACCATAAAGATGACCAAAATGACTGTATTTATTGTGCTAAGGCTAACTTAGTGGTTAGAGAAAATATTTTTGCATAGCTTCTCATGAATGCCATTGAGAGACATTCACCTGTGGTGAAGAGGCTAATATTTAATCTCTATCAACAATTGTAGGGTTGACTTCATCAGATTTCCTTGGAAAGTTAAATTTTTAATCCTCTGACCAATCTGCTGACCTTCCAAATTTGGGTCACAGTGTGGGGTAGGTAGGATCCATAAATCAATAAAGGGAATGACCAAGGGACCAAAACTAGCACCTAGAAACTCAATAGAGCACTTTCTAAAAATGTTTCTTCCTCCTTGACATAAACATATTTTAAAAATAAATGTTATCCATTTCTCAATTCCCCTAACAGTCTCATTTTCAATATCCTATGCCACTTACAGCTTTTGAGTTTTCCCATTTAGCTTCATTTGAAATGCTCAGTTCATTCACTGGGGGAACAATATTAACTGCTTTGTAGAACTCCTTTATTTGGAAGGAAGGATTATTTCATGATAAATGAAGATAGCATCATGCACTGGTCAGAATGGCCAGTTTTGAATTCCAGTTCTGCCGCTAAATGTCACTATGTGACTGTAGGCAAATCATTTAATTTTTCTGGGCCACAGTTTCATCCTGTTAAAACTGAAGGCACTGGATAAGACAACCTCTGAAATTATTTCTACCTGTTATAAATAGATAGATAGATACTATGTAGATACAGATATAGGTATATATATGTATATATATATGTGTGTGTATTTATATATATAATTTTATAATTTTTTTCTATAAGAGAAGCAGTAGGTAATTTTGAACAGTAGCTTTATCTGAAGACAATGATGAATGATGCCTAATAGTTTTACTGGCTCAGAATTATAAAGGTGCTGGTCAAAGGAGACAGGTGCAGCCCGAACATACACAGGTGATATTGAAATAAATTGTTAATACAGACTAGAAGTGGCATGGTGGGAAATGTGACCAGCCTTTTTTTTTTTCCTCTTCAAGCACTGTCATGAATTGATTATGTGAAGCAAGTCATATGTCCTTGAGCATGAAACATTTTGAGAATTCAAATGAGAATATTAGCAACATTAGTATATTGGAGATCACAGGAATCCCTGTAAAGAAGCTAGGCATGTTCTCTGGTTCCTTGCTCAGGTGCATGAGCTTACTGGAGTGACACAGAAAATTCTGATTGGTCCTTTGCTTCTGTGACCTGGGAGTTGTGTCAAAGACAGTTGAGTTAAGAGGAACCTCACTCCTTGGAGGTTACTAAGAGAGGTAGAAACCATACAACTTATTTTTTGAGAATGTCTCTTTTTTAATTTTTAATTTTATTTTATGCAATAAAACAAGTATTTACATAATATAATACAAAAAATATGATTGCACATGAAACAGCATATCTACTCTCCACAACTTGCTATTCCTTTCAAATATAAAACAAAATTATCATGTAAATTTCTTTTTTTTCCCTTTTTTTTCCTTCCCTTCCCCTTCCCTCCCTGAGATGGCTAACATTAGACACATATAGATACAGAAACATAAAAAATTTTCTATACATACTTCTATTTATCAATTCTTTCTCTCGATACAGATAGTATCTCTCTTCACATGTCCTTTATAGTTAATTTGTGTATTTATAATAATCAAAATAGTTTATTCATTCAAAGTTGTTCTTAAAACAATATTGCTGCTACTGTATACAATGTCCCCTTTGTTCTACTGACTTCACTTCATTATTTCATGCAAGTCTTGTGATACATGATTATGATGAAATACTACTGTACTATAAGAAATGATGAGTTCAATGATTTTAGAGAATGTCTCTTTTCAGATATATCCAGTAATTTCTTTTCCCTAGGCTTTCAGAAAGAGAGAAAGGAGTTTTTTCTCCTATAACCAACCCCAGTGGCAATAAGAACATGTCAGCATAACCATGTGCTTACCTAGTGAGCCTGAGTCTGGAATTTAAGCCCTTGACTATTTTTTCTGCTTTCTGTTTTCTTTTTTGAGAAGTGAATGTTTCCAGGCTTGGAGACCATCTTATGAGTTTGAACTTTCTTTGATCCATGAGTGAAGTGCCAGCTGCTCAGTACGCAGTGATTTCTAGCGCATCATCTTTCTCAGAAAAGAATATAATAAATTACATAAAACCCTGAGGACTAAAGAATCATCCCTGGTTGGTCATGAGTTCTGTACCTTGTGAGTTCTTCTGACAATACAGGAAAATGTAAAATACATGTCTAGTAATGTCCCAAAGGGCCTTTTCCTCATGAGACAGTATGAGTGTGGTGACATTTTTTACTTTATCTTTTTTCAGTATTTGTTATTGGAAGCTTTTAAGTAATTTGTGTTTTAAGTTTTTCTCTTGTGGAAGAAATAAGTAGATGTCCTTTACCTTTATTGACATCAGAGTTGGTCCCTGAAGGAATTGAGGGACTTAGAGAAAAAGGAAGGCATGAGACTCGCTTTTAAACATTAGACATAGCACGAACAAATGCATGGAAATAGGAGAGGACAGAATGAGAAAGGGAGATTTAGAATAGTACATTTTACAGATATCATCAAACACATGTAGGGGAGAAGTTTGAAATAAGAGGGACAAGTCAATTGGAGACAGATTGAAATCAGACTTCAGGGTTAGCAATTTCATTTTTTTTTTAAATAAGCAATGGAATGTTACTTAATTGTGACATTCTGATATCTACCCAAGAGAAAAAAAAATCACATGGGCAGCAATGGGAAGGATGGACTTGAAAGGCAGTAGACCAAAAACAGAAAGAATATTTAGGAGTTTATTATAAAAATCTAAGAGAAAACCCCAAGTGAAAGCATGGACTAGTGTGTAGAATCACACCAGTGAAAGTAGAGGAGAAGGTCTATATTTGAAAGGTGTAAAGTCAGGCTTGGGTATTAATTAGATGTGTGAAGTGAAGGAAAGGGAAGAGTTAAATATGGTTCTAAGCATAGGGAGAAGGGATGAGGTAAAAGGAAAGGGAACAAGAATTTATTAAGTGTCTAGTACTATGCACTTCACAAATATTATCCATTTGACCTTCACTACACTGTCAGATAAGTGCTATTATGATCTCCATTTTATAGTTGGGAAAACTGAAACAGAGGTTAAGTAACATTCTCTCTCTCTGTCTGTCTCTTTTGTTTCTATCTCTACTTCTGTCTGTCTGTCTGTCTCTCTCTCTCTCTCACACACACACACACACACACACACACATTCACACACACACACATATGTATGTCTGTGACCAGATTTGAATTCAAGTTTTCCTAACTGCAGAACCAGTGCTCTATCCACAGTCACCTTGCTGCCTAGGTCTGCATATTAGGTTTTCTGGATATGGGGGCTAGCTCACACTGGAGGAACATTACTTAATTGACCCAAGCCCTGAAAAGAAAGGGAAGGAATGATGTGATAGCAAATGTGCCAACAGACCCATATACTTGTGATTCCGAGTTTAGGAGCCTGAGTGACTGAAAGGTGAAAAAGCTAAGGTCTGGGTGGGGAGAAGATAAAGTGATATTTTTTTCCAATATATCTTTGAATATACAACCCTTAGTCCAGTTTACTGCTTTTCCTGAGTTCTATACTTCAAGAACTAGTGTGTGTGTGTAATTTAAGTTGAGCAGGGTAGGAATTCTTAATATTTAATTTAAACATATTGTGATGGTTCCTCAGCCCCTCAGCATAAGGTTATGAATGAAAGGCTTATTCGAATATACAATTTTTGGTTTTAAATTGCTGCACATTGTTCAGTTGATGAATCTTTGACAGGATGCAGCTAGGTAAACTAGTGTTAGTTTGCTGAAAAATTCTGTGGGTCTTCTAAGAGTCGGGAGGGGGTGGGATACTATATTTTCTGACACCAGCACTGATGGCATAATTTAATATATGTCCTAGGAATCCTGTATCATAAAAAAATATTATCAGTATGTAAAACAAGGCCATATGATAGCTCTAACAGAACCATTAATGAAAGAGATTCAGGGTTATTCCATGCAGCAAGGTGTGTGTGTGTGTGTGTGTGTGTGTGTGTGTGTATGTGTGTGTGTGTGTGTGTGTGTGTGTGTGTGTGTTCAAAATGCGGAGGGATGGGATGGATCTAACTTTTCCAGTACAGATAAATCCACTTTAAGCAAACCAAATATGTGATTTTTTTAAACCGTTAACGATTGAATATCTACTTTGTGAAGGTCATATTGTCTTGATGGTTAGGGGGAGGTTTCACATCCTTTCTCATCTACCAATCACTCTTGATTCCCACTGATGGTGAGTAAGGCCTAGCCAAGGCAAAGAATGACAAAGATCTGTGCTTATCAAAGAACAGTGTCTGTTATCTAATATGAGATTGAAAATATATGTCCTTGAATCTGTATTTGGTATTTCGTCAAGGTTGATATTTTTAATGCCTGATTTCCATTTTTTAAATTAAGTGCTTTTTTATTCTATCACATTATATATCATATCATATCATATTACACATTGATTTGTGGCTATGTATACATATATTTATACATGTATATATACATGTACACACACGTCCATGTGTGCACATACCTATGTGTATATATACACACGTGTGCACACACACAAATGCGCACACACACACACATATATGTATACACACACACATATACATATACTTCTCTACAGAAATCCTGCTCTGATAGCTTATCATGGCATGGAGATAACCATGATGCTAAAAGCTATCACAGAGGAGCATAAACTCTAGCAGATCCTGCTAAACTGAAAGGGCTTTGTGTAAGGCCCTGATGACGATCTGGTCCCTGACTCCAAGGACCACTGTCATTCAGATCAGAAGTCCACTCTCAGTTTGGCAGCATGAAGACTAATTTTGCTTCCACAGTTATCTTGACTGTCTTTATGACATTATAGATGAACTGTGAACCACAGAAGTGAAGGAGATAGCCACAGTGATAAAATCCAAGGTTGTTGAAGCATTGCAAACAAAACGAAGCTAGAGAAAAGATGCATCATAGAAAATTGTATAGCGAGCTGGCCTCAGAGTCAGAAGAACCTAGGTTCAAGGCCTGCCTTTGACAAACAGTCTCTGTGGCCCTCAGCAAGTCACTTAACCCCTTCATGCTGCCCAGGCACCTCTCAAAGAATATACATTGTGGAACAGCTGATGATCTGTATTGTTAGAGGGAAGTTCCTTTGTTGGGAGTTCCTTAAAGTAGTGACAGTATAGGTCTAGTTTTTAAAATGTGTATAATACTGATGTTATCAATTGACCATTTAAAAATAATATAATATTAAATGTATAAAATTTATGGAAATGGGAGAAAAGCTGCAGTGTTTTCTGAGCTTATTCCATTTAAAAATAATATACCTTAAACACCTGTATTGATATTTTTGTAACCTATTTGTTATATATTTTAATTTTAGTATAAAGAAAAAAAAATTCTGAATTGGACCTCCTAGTACCAGTTCACACAGAGACAGAGGTGAAACACATTTTAGTACATTTCAAAGAGGAAAAGCAAAGTTCAACAAGTCAATAATAAAAATTAGCCCTAGTAGACTGTTCCTGATAAATGTTCACCAAGAGTTAATAGAAAGTGACCTAGAAGCATTTGTAGACAAGGTTATCAGTAAATCTGCCGAAAATAGCTCTCTATGATTTGCTTTCATAAGGCATAACATCTATTATAAGTTAATCTTTGTATTTCTTAGACATATAACTAGCCCTTAAGCTGATCTTTTCTTTACCCTCTTCCATATCTCTTTCTTCCCTCAATATTATGTTTCCAGGAATAAATGAAGACTTTTAAATTGGATTCTTGAGTTATGAAACAAACCAAAATTCTGAAAGAAAGGAACTAAGTCCATTGACCTATCTAAGACCTAAACTTTTCAGACTTAATTTTTTTCTGTCTCTACAACCTTTATTCTTCTTCATGAATTGGATGTACACTCAAGCCAGATTAGACTAGTAGCTGTTCACTGAATTCAATGTTCTGTCTCCTTTCCTCTTAATGCTTTTCACAAGCTGTCCTTATATGTCTAGAGAGGACTGACTCCTCAACTCTCACTCTCAAGGTTCACCTCAAGTACAATCTCATATATGAAGGCTTCCTTACTCTTCTTCCCCCTCCAAACTTATTAGTATTCTTTTCCTTCTCAAATTGCCTTATTTTTATTTACCTTTATTTATTGTTTCTCCTCAGTGACATCCTTGAGAGCGTGGCCAGTTTCATTTTGTCCTTGTATCCCTCAGTGTTCTGACTACAGTAGAGATTTAAAATTTCTTGATTTGAAACATAGTAACTTAACTTTAATTTGCCTATTACTATTCAGACACAAGGAAAACTTTAAAAAATCATTTGCAGATAAGTTTTTGAAAAGCATAATTTGTGTTAAATTTTCAAAATTTTTATAAAGATTTATATATAACATATTATATTTTTATGGGATTACTAAAAATGATATCTAAAATTTCCTTGATAATTTAATTAGAATTCTGACATAACTGGCATGTAATTAAATGAAATTATGGTCCCACCTATTAAAAAACATCTCATCAGTCTTTACCCTTGAATCTTCTTTTAAAAAGTAGTAAGGCATATGTGAATCTTGGAGAAAAATTAATTTTTACCATACAAATTAAATATTCTTTCTACTAAATTGTCAAAACCACTCCCATTATGTTGGTATGACAAACTAATAAATGAACTTGTCTAACTAGATTGTCCTGAATTGAATATTAGAGATTATCTAAAACGGAGGTTTGTTAGGGACAAGTCTTTTTTCTCTTCCCACTCACCACTTCTCCTCTCCTACTCCTTCCATTCTGTCTTTTATCCCTTGCTATAAGATCTGAATTTGCCATTGAAGGAGGCTGCTGGTTAGTGAGATTCATAGAGACATTGTAATGGGAATTGAGGGGAATCTCTTGTTTTATTTTCCCCTCCATTAACAAAATCCTGTTTAACTTGTCCTAATTGCCTGCCTTCCAAATTCTTATCATCCAGCTATACTGCCCTGATACAATTATTGTCTCCTTTGTACCTTCACCCCTATGTAATTCCCTTTTATAAATGATATGTCCTTTGGAAGATCCATTATATTCTAAACAAGCTCCCCTATCCCCTTTCATTTTTACACTTATCCTATGTCCTTAAATTAAATGAAGCTTGGATTTCCCCTGAGGACACCATATTTCTTTCAATACTCTCCAGGGAAAGTCAATACTTCCTCAATACCCTCTACCTCATAGGACCAGGAGAGATAGCATACTTGTTGCTTCCTGCTAGCAATTCTAGACCATTGTTCTACCACCAGCTTTTAACAACCTCTTTTATGATTATATTTTTGTTATCAGATTATATTCTCCTTTTCCCATTCTATCCATGTATGTTGGGTCAGCTCAAATTGTATCTTTTCTCACAGGGTATCAGCATACATTTATCTTTCCTCTGAACTATAAAGTTTTCTATTAATACCATTCATTTAGTCATGCATAATTACAAAATTTTAGAATTGAAAGAGAACTTCAAGATCATCTAGTGAAATTCTTCATTTTATAGAGAAGGAAACTGAAACCTAGTGGGGTAAAGTGACTTGTTTAGCTTCCTAAAGCCACTAAGTAGCAGAGCCTGGCTTCCTCACTCACTTAATCACGTCTAGCAAATTTTTCCTGGGTCACTCTACAAGAGCTATCTGGTACATATTCCCTACAGGGTTCCAGGGAGTAATCTTGAGGGATTGGGGCATCTCTCTTCTCATCTGTCATCAGCTTGAGCCCCCACTGGTTATGTTCTCCATATTATTAGGGGCCTGTGACCAGCTCAAAGTTCTATTTAACCCTTTAACATTATCAACTTTTGTAAAGAAATATTTTATTTCAAAGATATGAAAAGAAAAAAATACAAATATTTCCTCCCATCTCTAACACCTCAGGGAGCATATTCTCCCCTATTCCACCTCAATCTGGTGGTGAGTTGGAGAAAGGAAGGCTCAATTTTAGTTCTGTTCCTGCAAAGCATTGGTCTCACCAATTTTATATTCAAATATTGCATAGCTGCCAGAGAGTTCCTCATCTCAACCCTAACTGGGGTGGAATGCCAAAGAACCCTCCCACATGTTATTTCTTACTACTCAAGGCCATGATACTGTACTAGTTTCAAAACTTGGCCTGGCTTCTAATTTCCAGATTTCTGTGGCTTGTTCCCTCAAACTTCTAATTCTCTGTAGGTTGCACTTTGGGCATTCTTTACCCAGAAACCTCTTCATCCTGGGAGCTCAATCAGACTCTGGAGTTCACAAATTGAAAGTACCCTTCAACCTTGAGGTTTCTCTCTCTAATTGAATGGTTCTTCTCAGAATCTCCATTTAAGGAGACTACCCAGCCTAGCTAGATCTCATTCTTTTCCAGGATGCCCTTGGACTTTCTCTACCACGACTATATATAATACCTTCATTTCTTCCTTCCACCTTACATTTATTTCTTTTCCCAATCCCCTGGCTTTTCAGCTTCATTTTGTGATATCTTATTTCATCATTAGGGCAGGAATTTTTTGTGTTTGTATTCTCTACTTCTGTATGTATTTTCAGTTTTTTTTTTTACTGTATCTGACATATAGTAAGCACTTAATAATGTCTGACATATAGTAAGCACTTAATAAATGCTTGTTGCCTGCCTGCCTGATTTTTTGAAACTCTCAAGGTCAAAGGCCTCACTGCCTTTACTTAGATAGAAGAACAAAAGAAAGGCTGCATAGACCAAATCTTCTTTCTTGGGAATACATGACCTCGAAGGGGAAAAAATATCAAATTTTTTTGTGTTTTTGTCCCCTGATCTCATGGGATTTCTCTGAATACTGTGAGTGAAGTTACTTACTGACATACCCCAAGAGCTATTGGGGCAAAAGAAAAAGGAAATAAAGCTTATATACCTTTCGATGGGTCAATCAAAGAGGCTTATCTCCACTTCATTCTTAGTTGAGCAGATTCAGTTGCAAAATGTTCGCATGTGTTCCAGTCTCTCCAAGCCACTTCTCTTCCCTTATACACTATCACGATTCTCTATGAAGCAAGTGTCTTAGCATTAGCTGAGCAAGCTGATGAGCTCTGTACATGAACCAAATCCCCATATCATACACATACACACACATCCCATGTATTTCCATTGTTGTTTAGAACTTCCAAGTCATATGATCAACAAGATGGAGGATGAGATAGTTACTTTGATTCTCTCAACAACTCAAATCTGTCCTAAATAGGAATTATGCCCAAGAAATTAAGCCATTTAAGTCCTTTATACTGCTTGTGACACTAGAAACACTAATGATGTAAAAAAAAAATCATAAATTAGTAGCAGAGGCTAATCTCTAACCATTAACATACTCACTTATCACCCTCTCTTTCCTCAACTCCCTTCTCCCACCATCCAATATGTTTTGGTGCGGCTGGACACTCTGAGCTTTGTAATAGAACTCACACCACCTATTTCTACGTCTGGTGACACACACACACAAAACCAAACCAAAAAAAACACAAAAAACCCCAAAAAAACAAAAGTCAAAAGCTTGCTCTGCATAAGACTACAGCATAGCAGCCAAAGAAATGAAGAATAGAGAGAAATGGGGTGGGACACCAACATGTATGTTGCTCCTCTAGGCTTGAAGGAAACTGGACTTACGTCTATCTGGGGCCAGCTATGTCCTCCCAGAAGTCTCTTGAAACAAAGACTGAGACTACTAAAATGTGAATCCCCTAATGTGGGAGAAGGCTCACGTAACTTTAAGGTTCAGTCCATAGGTCATTGCCATCAAAGAGGAAACAAGCAGAAAGTGAACAGGGAAATATGAAAAAGAAGACTCAAATTACCAAAGATCCCAAAGACCTTGAGTACAAGCAGACAAACCAATAAGGAAGATATTAATATCAGTGTAAGGGTAAGGGAATAATATTTATTAAGCACAAACTGTGTACCAGATACTGTGTTAAGTGCTTTACTCATTTTGTCTCTTTGATCCTCACAATAATCCAATAGTATTAAATTATCCCCATTTTACAGTTGAGAATACTGAGACAGACAGATTAGTTGACTTGTCTAGCGTCACACAGACAGGAAGTGTCTGAGGCTAGATTTGGATTCAGGTCTTCCTGACTCCAGGCCCAGCACTCTACTACACAATTGAATGAGGAAATAACAGAGGTAATAAGGTAATATCTTATCTATCTATGCCTAGACCTATGTATGCCCTGGTACTCCATTACAAAACGTGAAGAAATCTATTTGGTTGGAATTCAAAGATCAACTTTCCTTTGGCTGGCAAACATTGATCACAACCCCAGTCCTTTAAAAATCTCAATTTGCCAGACTCAAGGACAGTTAAAACAGAGCTGAAGCAGGTAGCTTTGTGGACTGTGACCTCTTCTCTAGTGAGGGGGTGTCAAGGTGGGGTTGGGGGCAGATTTCTCTCTCCTCCCCCACACTCTCTGGCCATGGCACCTTGGAGCAGAACTGCTCCAGTAGGAGTAATATAAACAGCTTTGGATTTGGGATAAGAGAAACATAGTCAATAAATGGGTTTTACTCCAAGGAATATGACCTTTGGATGAAGAGAAGAGTTTTCATTTTAAAAAGAAACATAAGATTCAAGGATAGGTAATGGAGTTTGAATAAAAAAGTATGCCATAATCATGTAAAAACAGTGTTAATAGACTTACAATGATGAGACTATAAAGGAAAGATAAAAGCAACATAAAAGTTTCTTTGTTATACTGGGGAAAATAGAAGGGAGTATGATTGCTGATTATGTTTAATGGAATATGATAATTGCTGTATTTGATCTTGTGACTCAGGTTAAAGCAAAGACCTGAATTCAGGAACATATAGGGAATTGGTACTTGGGAAACTGATACAAACAGGAACTTATGTCACATAGAAAGCAGACAAAGAAAGCAAACATGTACATACACAAACACACTATATGGCAATATAAAAAGACTGAGTTTCATCCCCATGGATGCAAGAAACTCATACATTGCTGGAGGAGGGAGACATATTAGGGGAAAAAAAGCATGCTCAAAGTTGGGGCTCACATAACTAAGTTATATACCCTGAAAATGGGGTTTGTAGAGAATAGATAATTGGTACCAGATGTGGGAGAGGTCATTCCTAATCAGTCTGAGAGGCATTGGAGAAGTTTTGGGGGTCACTTATCGATACCAGGCTTGGGTAGGTGGAGTTTCTTTATTGGGACCAGAAACTAGGAGAGGGTCTAAGTCAACTAACTACTTATAGCAGAAGGGGAATGACTCAGAGACCTCTATAGATGGTAG
Source organism: Vombatus ursinus (assembly GCF_900497805.2). Taxonomy (NCBI): domain Eukaryota; kingdom Metazoa; phylum Chordata; class Mammalia; order Diprotodontia; family Vombatidae; genus Vombatus; species Vombatus ursinus. Next base: position 29,374,653 of record NW_020940355.1, read on the forward strand.
GGAGATTTATCCAATTAGAATCTATGAGCATTAACTATTTGAAATAGGGTTAAGATAGACCAGAACAGTGGAAAAGTACAAACCTATCTTTCCATATATGCTTTATGGGCATTAGGACCACTTGGCCTAAATGACTCCACACTGGAGTCCTATCATTATAACTATGATATCAAGCAATATAAACATTATAATTAGCAAAGTAACAAACAAGGGAGAGAGGGCAGAGCTATTCAATTTTTATGTTGTACCTGAAGAATAATTCTTGGATTGAAAAAGCCAGACAAAAATGACTAATGACTCATTGATATCCAGATTAGTATGAAGAAAATAAGAAAACTCTTAGCTGTTTTTCATAAGTTCAAATCACCAGGCCCAGATATACTACATCTCATGTGCTGAAAGGACTTGTGGATATAATTAATGAACCATTAATAGTAATCTTTGGAAGATTGGAAAGAATAGGAAAGGTACTATAGATTTGGCGATATATCAATCCCTCCCCCAAAAAGGGGGTAGGGTGGGGAGGAAAAAAATGGAATCCATAGAGTTTAAGACAGTGACCTTGACTTTGGTTTCTGATAAAATAAAATTATACTTGTTCCATTATTAATGGAATAATTAGAAAATATATAGAAAAGGAAATAGTCAAAAATAGGCTAGTTTTCTCAATGCTATACTATTTCCTTTTTGAACTATTCTTTATTTCCTCTTTGAACAAAATTACTAGATTTTTAGATGAGGAAAGTACTACAAATGTGGTTTACTAGATATTTGCCAAAGCACCTAATAATTTCTCTTGCTCATGTTTCAGATAAGATGGAGAGCTGTAGTTTAAACAATAGTATAGTTAGGTAGATTCAGAATTAATTGAATGGCTTGAAAGAAAGAGTAATACTTAATAGGCCTATGTCAGCTTTGAAAGAGGTTACATGTGAAGTGCCCAGGGGATCCATGCTTGGCCTTGTATTAATACACACACATAAAACACACGTACACAGAAAACACATGCGTACAGTGTTTGTATATGTGCATAATGGAGCTTGATAGACATTTGTATATATATATAAAATATATTTGTATATTTGTATATATGTAATATATAATATAAACTCTATCTCTATTTCTATCTCTCTATATGAATCTACATACCTATGCCTATCTATATCTACATTTAAATATATATCTATATCTATATAGATATAGATATATATATATACCCAGATCTAGATCTGTAACTGGATCTATTTCTATATAGATATTGATATAGATAGTTATCAAGAGTTATCAAGGACTTATATAAGTACCGAATCCTATACAAAGTCAGGATTTTAAATGACCTAGTTTGCCAAAATATTGGGCCTAATCCATTACAATAAAAGTTTGTTGGCCTAAGTATAAGGCTTTGGGGTTCAAAAACTCCACTTTACAAATACAAGATAGATAGTCAGTAGTTCATTTAGAAATGGGTATTTATCAGTGTATACCGTGTTTTCAATATCATTTAACAGTGTGATGTGGTAGCATAGAAAGTTAATGCAATATTGGTGTATATTAGGAGAGGCATAGCATTCCCTTGTATGACCACCTCTAAAGTATGGTTTTAAATTATGGATGCTATCCTTTAGAAAAGGACATTGATAAGCTGGAGAGTATTGATATGAATATTGATATGATGGTAAAAGGCCTTGAGTTCATACTATATTAAAACTGGTTTAAGAATCAAGGATGCCTATAGTGGAGAAGCTAGCTATCTTCGAATTTTGGAAGGATTGTTAATCTGAGAAGGATGAGACTTAGTCTGCTTAGTTTAAGAGTGAAGCAATGTTGAAATTTGCAAAGAAGCAAAATTAAGCATAGTATAAGGAGATAATTCCAACAATTCGAGCTACCCAGAAATAGAATAAGCTCCTTAGAGAAGTAGTTCTCCTTCAGAAGAACCTAGAGGCAGCTAAGTGTCAGGGTAGATAGAGCACTGGACCTGGAGTTAGGAAGACCTGAGATTGAATTCAGCTTCAGACACTTACTAGCTGTGTGACCCCAGGCAAGTCACTTTACCTCTGTCTGCCTCAGTTTCCTCATCTGTAAAATGGGGATCATAACAGCATCTATAACATAGAGTAGTTTCAAGAATCAAATGGAAAATATTTGTAAGTGGCTTAGCATATAACCTGGCACCCGATATTTTGTTCCTTTCTTCTCCTTTCTCTGGAGGTCTTAAAGCAAAGGCTGGATGACCACTTGTCAGGTATTATACAAGGAATTCTTATTCTTATATGGATTGGACCAGATGGCTTCTCATGTCCCTTTTACTTCTAAGCTTCTGTGCCTCTTTGGTGTGATTAGATAGGAATGAATAACAGCTAAGCCCTTTAAAATTAAATTAACTTCCAAATGCATGATTCATAAGTTATTACAAATAGTTCCATATATATGGAAACATTGCTATTTTAGGTAGAACCTTTCATTTGACTAACAGTTCTGTTTATGATTGTATGAATACTCCAATATTATTTCATAAATCCCAGGAATATACACTTATGTTTTTATATCATTTTTCACTACCCGAAGCATTAATATGTCATCCTCTACAAATTCTAAGAGCTTCCAAATCCAAGTTATTTCCTTTGAGTGGCAGTGCCTAGGTATAAAAATATCCTGTCTTTAGATTTCTGTGTCACCTTTCTCCAGAGTAATGCTAAATGCTTTACAAACATTAACTTGTGGCAAGTTGTATTAGCTTTGCTTTAAGGACAGAAAATCTAAGGCTAGAAAAGATAAATGACTTGTCCAAAGACACATGACAAATCAATGGTGTAGTTAAAAATAAAATGGCAAAACAATTGAATTTCTTTCTGTTTCTTAGTTCATCTAAACCCATAGAATGCCAGGGCTGGAAAATGGCTTAGATCATCTGGATTTTAGAGCTTAATTTAAGTCTCTCTGCAATTTTTCTCCTTAAGTACCAAAAATATGCATTATTAGAACTATTTTCATATTAACTTTCAAGCCTTATTTGACTTGTTCTCTTCACATATGCTATCTTTCAAACTGGACAATTAGCTATTTATCTCAACCTAGCCTTTCTTTCCTTCATGTGCTCATTTCTGCCAGCTTTCCCCTCTATCCACGTCTACACCCATTGAAATACTTCTCTTCCTTCCAGGTCTAGCTCAGTTGCCACCTTCTTTAAGCAAGTCAGTGAGGCAGTGTGGCACAGTGGATAAAATTTTAGACTTGAAACTAGGAAGTGTATTTAGTCTTTTTCAGTCGTATCCAACTCTTCGTGACCTCATTTGGGGTTTTCTTGGCAAAGATGCTGGAGTGGTTTTTGCTATTTCCTTCTCCAGCTCATTTTATAGATGAGGAACTGAAACAAACTTTTTTCTTTGCCCAGGGTCACACAGCCTGTAAGTGCAGACACTCAGAAGGCCAAAAAGATGCGTATTTCTCACTCCAGGTTCAGTACTCTATCCACTGCACCACCTAGCTGCCCCAAACCAGGAAGACATATTCAAATTTTGCCTTTGATGCTTATTATGACGTGTTATGTCTCTGAGCCTTGTTTCTTCCTCTGTAAAATGAAGGGTTATTCCAACTGGCCACTGAGTTGGCCATCTCTAGGGCAACTCATTGCCTTCTAGCTCTAGATCTGAGATCCTATAACTCTCCCTAAATCTTCCTAGCTGAAAGTGATCTTTCTCCTCAAATTTCTTTTTGTATTTTGCCTTGTGTTTGACACAATGCCAGCTTGTTAAACCAAAACAGAATTAAATCTAGTCTAATCCTATCATCTTAAAAAATGGAGAAACCACTACCTTGGCAGGTAAAGTGAGTTGTCTAAGGTCACAAAGCTGGTTTATGGTAGAGTAAGGACTAGAACACAGGTTTCCTAATTCCTAGGCCAGAAATCTTTCTATCCTACCATGCCATCTTGTACATCTCAGTGCCCTATCATTTTAGAACATGGTGTTATATCCATCTGACTGCCTAGCATCACTGGTATTGTATATGAAACAGAAGCCACTTAGTTCATCCCACTGATATTCCTTGCTTGTTGAAGCCATGGCTTCAAGCGTAACATTTCTTGACATTAATAACAGTCATCAAAGATACCTGACCAACAGAGTGTTAGAGAAAACAGAATGGTAGAGTGGGCAGTTAGGCAGGTAACAGCAGTGAGCAATCATGGAAAATTATTTTCCCCTCCTCTTCCTGGTCCAGAGCTTTAATTTCATCAGTAGGAGGAATTTCTAGTGTAGAAACTCCCTCAGTCAGTGAAGATTGGCAATTTAGCAAATCATTTGCAAAAACTAATTTTAGAGTGTTGTCTGGTGACATTCAGAAATAAAATGATTTGCCTATAGTCAGATAGCCAGTATAGTCAGAAGTAGGACCTGAACTTGGGTCTTTCTGATTCTGACATTTGTTTTCTGTCCATTGTTTCAGGCTTCTATGTCATCTGTCTACAATTTTGCATCACAGTATATAGAAAACAATGCTTGTTTCATTGGCTTGTGGGTGTTTTTTGTCATTGTTGTTTTTCTTGTTATTATAGTTCCTATATGCCAGGCTTACATTAAATTATATACAAGACTTGTTTTAAAGGGTACAGTTAATGTTTCTATCATCTCTGTTTCTTCACTCAACATATGATTTTGTACACAACCCTAGAAGTGAGTTCTGCTTATCTATTCAAGGGACAGAATCAGTCATATTAATTTTGTCCTATAAGAGATTTTTCAGTGCATTATGTAGCTTGTCCCTATTTCCCTTCTTATATTAACTTTGATTCTATTAATATTTCTTGAGTATCTAAATATACTAAACATTGTGTTAAGTGCTATAGATGGGAAGGTATAAATGCACAAAAGTATAAAATATGGTCTCTGCCCTCAAGAAAATCATGATCCATTTGTGGAGAAAAGTAAAAATGTGATTTCAAACCATGTCTTATACTTCTTTGTGTTTCTTATAAGGCCAAATAATGCCTTGTCCATAGCAGCTACTCAATAAATATTTGCTGAATGAATGGGTGAATATAAAACAGTTATGTGGCCACTGGGCACTCACTCTAAGAGATGTCACAATGAATCATTACACTGTGAGTCCTAAGTAAGTGATACAGACAATAGCAGCTCAATTTAGGGGAGAAAACATCACTGTCAGCTGGAAAAGTTATGAAGGAAGCCATGAGATGGACTTCTTAGACTAAAATATATAGATATTCTATAGGAAGAGACGAGAGAAACACATGCTGGGTGACAGAAAGAGTATGAACAAAGGGGAGGGGGTTGAAAGTTAGAATGAACATTGCCCATGCAGAGGATAAATAGTTTCCATTCTGATTTCTACCACTGATATACTAGTTTAAAGAGAAAATGAATAATAATAATGGCATCAAAGAGTAGTTACATAGTTGTCAGATATTCATATGTAGTCAAAGACCATGATTTGATAAATGTGGATAACTTCATACTTCGATATATCTGTTATCCCAATGATGTTGGCACTACCTTCAAGCATGTAGAATACAATCAATTTATTCCTTCTCATTCTGTGTGAGCTTGGCTTATGTGCTCCAATATATTCTCCAAAAGTAGCACATCTGACATTCTGAGTGGATGTTGGTCTGGATACTTCGATATTGTGTGGAACCTAATAGACTCGATGAACTGTTCTTTGCTTACCCAATCATTCTATACTATCAGTTCAACTGATAACAGTTCAACTGATAACTTTTATACACTACTTGTTGTGTAGTTCTAAATCAGTAATATTCAGCAGCCTACTTGCTCCCAACATGAATCTCTAAACTACACTTTGAGTTACTTGAATGCTTCAGAGATTGTAGTATTCTTATATTTAATAGCTATATGAGACAATAGGAAGAATAACAATGATAAAAGATGGATTTTTGTCTCAGAAAGAACCTTGGTATTGGTATTGCCAACCACATTGCAGGAATTACATATGGACAAAACATACATGTATACTTTTTGAATTGCTAATTAATTTATGAAATGGGGGAGGCACAGCGGGTACTTTGAATCCTCACTGGGAAAGACCACAGTGGCAGCAAGAAGTGAGGTTGCAATTACACTAAAATGATGCATAGAGAGTGTAGAGGCAAACAACCCAGAAATTATAGAGACAAGTGGCAAAAAGAGGGCATCTAGATGACTCAGTTGATAGAGCACTGGGACTAGAGTCAGGAAGGCCTGAGTTCAAATCTGTTCTCAGGCACTAGCTGTGTGACTCTGAGCAAGCCAATTAACCTCTGTTTGTCTTAATCCCCTGGAGAAGGAAATGGAAAACTGCTCTAGTATCTTTAGCAAGAAAACTCCATAGACAGTATGGTCCATGGGGTCATGAAGAGTTGGGCACAACTGAATGACTGAATGACAATAACAGAGGCAGACGGCATGGTGACAGGAATGGGATGGTGAAGGAAGGCAAACAGCATGAAGAAGAGGATGGAGATGGAAAAAGGCAGAGAGAATCACTCACTAACCTTGGATTGGGGTTGGGAACACTCAGCAGCATAGACCCAGACAGGGTCGGAACAGGGTTCAGGGGGCAGAAGTTTGAGGTCTCATTTTACAGGGTTTTTTTGGGGGAGAGGGGAGTGGACTAATTCTTATCTGTACCACCTTGAGATTAGTTCATTAATATATGCAAATTATCTCAAAGTTGTTGGTAAAACTTTAAAGGGGAAAAAATCCATATCACATCAAAATTGTCAGCACCATTTATTGTTCTGCTGGTTTTGCTACAGATGGCTGGAATTAATCTGAGGTTTACATATCAAACCAAAAGACCCCAATAGCAAGGCCTATATGACTTCCCCAGATTCAGCATATATTACCAAGATGTACTTTTTGGTTAATACGTGATACAATTTTGAAATTATTCTTCTCTGATCTTTGGGATGGTTTTTATGTGACTTCTAGGTTTCCCTTTGCAGTCTTCTTGCTACTAATACTTAATACTGGCTATTTATAAACTTACTATACTAAGTAGACTAGAAGTGGAGAGGGTAGTCAGGAGGACCAGAATAAGATACCATTTTATTACACTTCATATATATAGATAGAGATATCTATGTACACATACATACACACACGGATGCATATGCATCTATATGTGTATATACATATATGTATAATTATATCATTTATGTGGGTTTATATATGTATATATGAGTGTACATACACACACACACATATATACATATATATCCACACACATATGTGTGTGTAATATCTCTATCAAATACATGGTCTCTGCCCTCAAGAAGTTTACAACCTAACTAAAAACAAGGCCCAACCATTGGGAAAATATACATAAGTAACATGATGGAATGAGAAAAGCATTTATTATGTGCCTTTTAAAATCATAAAATCATAAAAAAACTAAATGTCCAATAAATGCTGTAGATGATACTTAAAAAAAGACCTTCAGCATCCTGGGTGAATTTTCCATATTGCCTTTGTGATATGAAATAGAAAAGAATACTACATGATGAAAAAGTATGAATGGATTGCAATTTGTACTTGTAGAGAGAGTAACCCCATCCTTAAGATCACAGGTTCATTGAATGTATTGATGAGAAGATCTTTGCAGTCAGAGAAAGAGGAGAAATTACAACAGAAGTGGTGGTACTAAAGCTGGCCCTTGAAGGATGCCAAAAAATATAAATCTATTATATTAACCAATAAATAGAATTTTGAATTTCCCCAGTGATCAGCTATGAATAACCCTGATTCTTTGACCATTATCTGAGCTCTTTTGATAGTTACACATTATCAATAAGATTTTTGTATTTGGAGGCAATGGGGGTTAAGTGACTTGCCCAGGGTCACACAGCTAGCTAATAAGTGTCTGACTAGATTTGAACTCAGGTCCTCCTGACTCCAGGGCTGGTGCTCTAGGCACTGCACCACCTAGATGCCTCTGAGACTTTTTTTTTAAAGTCCACTTGATATAATTAAAATGGAGAAGAAAAGATAAAATGATTTTTATGATTTTCTGATAAAAATAATTAAGGCTAGGATAGTGAAAATCTTTCCTTGTAAATTTATTTAGATGAGGATATTTGATATTTCCGCAATAGGAGCAGAAAATGTAGGGTATTTTCTTTTCTTTTTTATAAGGATTCAAAGGTTCAGTTGTTGTATAATATGGTATAGAACCAGAAGAATCAAGCTGGACCTAACAAGGAGAAAAAAGAAATTACATGAAATAAGCATTCTAATTTGTTGTTCAGTTATTTTCAGTCATGTCTGACTCTACATGAACCCATTTGGGGTTTTCTTGGCAAAGATACTGGAGTGGTTTGCCATTTCCTTCTCCAGCTCATTTAACAGATGAAGAAACACAAATAAACAGGATTAAGTGACTTGCTTAGGGTCACACAGCTATTAAGTGTCTGAAGCCAGATTTATACTCAAGTAGATGAGTCTTCCTGACTCCAGGCCCAGCATTCTATCCACTGTACCACGTAGCTGCCCTAAGCATTCTTGTAGTCTTATAATGCTGAATTGAACCAATTATTAAGTTTAGAGAGATCATGTAGATCCAGGTGACAATGGAAGGAATCCTGGCTCTGATATTTACTAGCTGTGTCTCCCTGATCAAGTCTCTAAATTTCTTAGCCTTCTTTCCTCATCTGTAAAATAGTGATAACAATACTTATTCTATTTACTTCACAGGGTTGCTGTGAAAAAAAGTTTGCTGTAAATCTTGAAGTATTGCATAGGTTAGAGATAATACAGACAGGTGTCCTAATGTCAAAAGTGTAATGAACAATCCTTAGCTTGAAGCAGAGGAGAAGAGAACAAGAATTTGCATACCACATAACTATGTTCCAGGCACTGGGCTAAGTGCTTTTTACAAATCTCTCATTTGATCTATTTTGAGTTATTTCATTTTTTGCTATTTTGACAGAAATTTTTTTATTTGTTTTTCAGGTTATATTAATTATTTCTTTGGTTAGAGTCTGCTTTATGATATTTAACATAGTTAACTAGTTCTATATACCATATGCATGCATATATGTCTATAAGATATGATTTAATCAGTATATAATTAAAATGACTGTGATAGATCTACCAGATCTATCTATTTACCTGTCTCAGATTCCAATTAGTTGTAAGTGATTATTATAATTTTTTTTCATTTCTATGGTGAGAATTTCTCCACCCCACCCTCAAATTTAGGAATTTTTCCCACTTTTCACTGAAAAAGTTCTAACGCATGGAAGAAAATGTTTGAATTCAAATAAGGTAACAGTCTCTATATTAACCCTGTTTTTGTGTTCTATTCTAAGGATGCCCTTATGTGAGTTTGTTGTCCCTTCAAAATGATAACACTATATTTCTGTTTAAAATTCTTCAAGTAAAAATGCTATTGAGTTCTGAGTGTACCACATTGTAGTCAGATATTGATAATCTAGAAAGCATCCAAATAAGAGAAACCATAGTAGCAATGGAGCTCTAGCTAATGGCGTATATGTCTCAGTTGAAGGAACTGGGGATGTTTATTTTAGAGAAGAAAACCTTTAGGGAGTCATGGCAGAGCTATCTTTCAAGTACAAGAAGGACTTTTGTATAGAAGCATTTTTTTTAGATTTCTTTTTTTTTTAAACAATTCATTTATTTATTTTTAGTCTTCAACATTCACTTCCATAAGATTTTGAGTTTTACATTTTCTTCCCCTCATTCTCCTCCCCCTTCCCAAAGATGGCATGCAATCTGATATAGGCTCTACTTTTACATTCATATTAAGCCTATTTTCATATTAGTCAAGAATTAGAACTAATGGAAGGAACCACAAGAAAGAAGAAACAAAATAAAACAAAGCAGTAAAAGAAAAGGAGAGCAAATAGTATGCTTCAATCCGTGTTCAGATTCCATAGTTCTTTCTCTGGATGTGGATAGCATTTTCCACTGTGAGTCTTTTGGAGTTGTCTTAGATCCTTGCATTGCTGAGAAGGGCTAAGTCTATCAAAATCAGTCATTACACAGTATGGCTGTCACTGTGTATAATGTTCTCCTGGTTCTGCTCATTTCACTCAGCATCAGTTCATATAAGTCTTTCCAGGTTTTTCTGAAGCCTGCCTGCTCATCATTTCTTATAGCACAATAGAATTCTATTACATTCATATACCACAACTTGTTCAACCATTCCCCAATTGATGAGCATCCCCTCAATTTCCAATTCTTTGCCACCACAAAAAGAGCTGCTATACATATTTTTGTACATTTGGGTTCTTTTCCCGTTTTTATTATCTCTTTAGGATACAGACCTAGAGTTTTATAGCCCTTTGGGCATAGTTCCAAATTGCTCTCTAGAATGGTTGGATCAATTCACCACTACACCAACAATGCGATTAGTGTTCCAATTTTCCCACATCTTTTCCAACATTTATCATTTTCCTGTTTTGTCATGTTAGCCAATTCAATAGGTGTGATATGGTACCTAAGAGTTGTTTTGATTTGCATTTCTCTAATCGGTAGTGACTTAGAGCATTTTTTTCATATGATTATAGCTTTAATTTCTTCCTCTGAAAACTGCCTTTTCATATCCTTCGACTATTTATCAATTGAAGGAATGACTTGTATTATTATAAATTCAATTCAATTCTCCATATATTTTAGAAATGAGGCCTTTATCAGAGACATTGGCTGTAAAAATTGTTTCCCAGCTTTATGCTTCCCTTCTAATCTTGGTTGTGTTGGCTTTGTTTGTGCAAAATCTTTTCAATTTAATGTAATCAAAATCATCCATTTTGAATTTCATAATGTTCTCTGTCTCTGGTTTAATCATAAATTCTTCCCTTCTCCATAGATCTTATAGGTAAACTATTGCTTGCTCTCCTAATTTGCTTATAGTATCAGTCTTTATATCTAAATCTTGTACCCATTTTGACTTTATCTTGGTATAGGGTGTAAGATGTTGTTCTGCACCTAGTTTCTGCCATATTATTTTTGAGTTTTCCCAGCAGCTTTTGCTAAATAATGATTTCTTATCCAGAAGCTGGAGTCTTTGGATTTATCAATTCATAGATTACTATGGTCATTGACTGCTATGTCTTACATACCTAACCTATTCCACTGATCCACCATTCTATTTCTTAGCAGTACCAAGCATCTTTGATGATTGCTGCTTTATAATACAATTTAAGATCTGGAATGGCTAGGCCACCTTCCCTTGCCTTTCTTTTGATTAGTTCCTTTGATATTCTGGACCTTTTGGTCCAGATGAATTCTGTTATTGCTTTTTTAGCTCTATAAAATAATTGTTGGCAGTTTGATTGGTATGGCACTGAATAAGTAAATTAATTTAGGTAGAATTGTCATTTTTATCATTTTAGCTTGGCCTACCCATGAGCAACTGATATTTTTCCAAATATTTAAATCTGACTTTTTTTGTGTGAAAAGTGTTTTGTAATTGTGTTCATATAGTTCCTGAGTTTGTTTTGGCAGGTAGACTCCCAAATATTTTATAATACCTGTAGTAACTTTAAATCGAATTTCTCTTTTTATCTCTTGCTATTGGGCTTTGTTAGTAATATATAAAAATGCCAATGATTTATGTGGCTTTATTTTATATCTTGCAACTTTGCCGCATTTGTTTATTATTTCAAGTAAGATTTTTTTTTAATTTTACATTTAGACAATAGTTAAGAAAAATGGGTATAAGTTGCATAGCAACAAATTTGGGTTGATGTAAGGATTATTTTTTCCAATTAAAGCTCTTCTAAAAATGGAATGGGCTGCCTTGGGAGGGAGGTTTGTAAGTAAAGATTGGATCACCTGAGGTCTGTTGTGGGAAAGAGTCTTTTATGAATAATAAGGAATGCAGATATAGAGATAGAAGGGACCTTACTGTCCACCTCATTTTATAGTTGAGGGAACTGAGGCTGAGCAGTTAAGTGATTTGCCCAGTGTGATACACTTAGTATGAGTCTTTGTCAGGACTTGAACTCAGTTCTGGACTATAGGTTTGCTTTGGTTCCTTTGAACTCTGTCAAGTCATTGATTCCCTTACCTTATTTGATCATTAATAAATGTATCTGATCATTTTTTTTTGTGTAAGACAAGGGAAATATCAGTTGATTCATACAGGGGACAGACTGAAATTGTAATGATAACTGAATCGTGTATTGAAAGAGACCATTAAACTTAAACAATATGGGGTAGAAGAAACAGAGAAGGAAACAAGCATTTATTAAGTGCCTGGTATGTGCCAGGTATACAAAGTATTATCTAATTTGATTCTCACAACCACCCCTGGGAGGTTGGGACCATTGTCATCTCCATTTACAGTTGAGGAAACTGAGGCAAACAGAGGTTAATTCCTGGCCCAGAGTCATAAAACCTGGAAGTGTCTGAGGCAGGATTTCAACTCAGATCTTTATGACTCCAGACTCAGTGCTCTATACACCGTGCCACCTAGTTACGATTTCCTTTGTTTTTCCTTCTCCAACACCAACCTTGTGAAAGGTTGGTGTGTGAGGGTAGTATCGGGGAGGATATCTCTAATTCCAGGCAGTAGGAGGCAGGGGCAACATCTCCTCTTCAAATCACCATAACTCTCATAAGGGATATAACATTGCTGGCTGTGAGAGCATCTGGGACTGTGGAGTGTTCCTGTCCTTTTACAGGTGGCAGTCCTTTCCTCTGCCTGTGTCCTGTGAATAGGAGGACAGGGTGGATGTCATATCTAGCATCACTGTCTCCAAATAGAATCCATTCATTTGAGCAGAGTAGGTGATAGCAGCATTGTTTGGAATGATGTATAAGAATTGTAGAAGTGACTTACAACCCCAGGTGGCATACAGCAAAGGGAGCAACGTCTTTCTGCTTGTAGATGTTGATCAGACCAGGAAAATCATTGAATAAGGCCATTTGGGCTTTCAGAGTTTATCTATTTGCCAAGAAGAACATGTTTCTCAAATAGCACTTCTAAATTTCCAGGACTAATATGCTTCCCCGAGGTCTCTAGTTGAATACAAAGTTCTACCTATTGGGCCTCCATGTCTAAATATTGAAAAATGATAAGCATCAACCATCATAGAAGCTGACCCTTGTCTTTTTTTCATGTTCTGTTTATACTCTTATCTCCCAGTTTAGCCTGAAGAATTGCAATAGATAGTCATTTTGTTTCTTCTCTGAAACTTTCTTAGCTTTAAAAAAATCCAAAATCCTCAATAGGTGGCTAACAGAATTGTCATTGATTCAAAGACTAATCTTCAGCTTCTCACTCTACTACCAGATGTAGGGCTGATCTGGGGAGCAAATGCTGGGGTTTCATCATAAATAATTCCTTACATAGTAATAAGTGGTTCCGCTTTTTTCAAAGCGGGCTTGTATGTCCTCTTTCATATGAGTTAAGTAGGAAAGGATTTTTGTCTTTCTCCATTTGATAGATAAAGAAACAGGCAATGAGAGGTTATGTTTGGGCACATAAACATCACACAGCCTTAGACCTGGATGGCTACTCAGCAACCATCTAGTTAAATACATACCTAGAAAATAATGTCAAGTACAACATATTCAACACATGGTCATACCCTTCTCCAACCTTTGCTTGAAGACTTCCAATGAGGCCCAAACCACTACCTCCCAAGTCAGTTCATTCCATTTTTGAATAGCTATACTAAGCAGTATTTTCCTGAATTAAACATAAATTTTCCTTGTTGTAACTTTCATCAGTTTCTCCTAAATTTGTCTTATGGGGCCAGGTCAGACAACCATAAATCCCTCCTTCATGTGACAGCCTTGCAGATACCTCAAAATAGCTATCATGTTCCTTCTGAGGCTTCTCCTCTCCATTCTGAACCTTGAAAAGTAGTCATCGTGGGGTGTGATCTCTGGTCTTTCCATCATTCGTGTTGCCCTCCTTCAGTACCGTCCAAATTATTAATGTTCTCTCTAAGGTGTTGTGTACAGAGTTAAAGACAATACGCCAGATGTGTTTTGACTAGGAGAGAGTGTGGCAGAGTTATTACTCCTCTAGGCATAAGCATTTTGTCTCTCTTGCCTCTGGCTAAAACTGTATTCACTCTTCGGTTTACTATATTACACTGTTAACTCATATTAAGCTTACAGCTCACTAAAAAACCCAGATATTTTAAGATTGACTTGCTGTCTAGACATACATTCCCCATTTTATTCTGTAAAGTGGAGAGTTTTTAACCAAAACACAAGACTTTATCTCTATTAAAGTTCATGTTATTCACTTTATCACAGCATTCTACTCTGCCAAGATTTTTAAATCTTGGCTTTGTCATCCACTTTGTTAGCTATCCCTTCTAACTGTATCATATTCAAATCTGACAAACATCTGTATCCTTATACAAGTCATTAATGTAAAGGGCCAAGCATTGGTATCTGGAAAAATCTTATGGAACACTCCCATGGCTACTCTTCGGAGTATAATATTTCAACTAGTTCCAAATTCACCGAATTTCATTATTATTTATCATATATCATTCTGTATTTTCCATATGAATACTATGAGAGACTTTATCCATATTATATTATATTATAAGTTATTAAAAAACACTATTTAGAATAACATTGAATTTAACTCTGTATAGGTGAGAACCTTTTCTCCTTCAATCATACCTTATCCAATATAGTATCAATAATTGAATCCCCAAATTCTCACTGGAAAATCATGATAAGTGAAAAAGGTGTGTGTGTGTGTGTGTGTGTGTGTGTGTGTGTGCGTGTAAAACGAATTTTTTTTTTCTAAAATCTGAATATATAGTTTCTAAGCACTGGTAAAACAGAATATATACATTATTAGAAACACTATTTTCCTTCCAAATTTGTACCACTCTGAACAACTCTATTTTCCTGGACTGTTCTACCTGGACTACTTTCATTTGGTCAAAATTGAATTATTCAGTCTGCAGATCCTCGCCAAGGACAATTCCTTTTCCACCCATCTGGTGTATCATTCCCTTGATCTTTACACACCCTAACTGATACACCCTAGGTCCTGGGTTAACTTCATCCAGTGACACATCCTCTACTCTCTCTTATGATAGAAGTCCTTCACATTTATAACAGAGCTCACCAAACAAAATCCATGGCCACGTGCCTCTGGTAGCCTCTATCTCCTGCTCTTTTTTCCCATGTTTCTTCAATGTCAGCAGGATTCTGAGGCATTCTTAACATGTACTGTTTGCCTTGAATGGTAGGATATCAATTTATACTTTATTCAGCATGTTAATGGGGGGGGGGCATTAAAGCTTTTTAATTAGAGGAGTGATATTTCCAGAAAGAAAGAAAAAACATTTTTGGAACATCATATAAGGATCAAGGTGAAAGATGGTTTTTGTTGGTTTAAAGAAGGAAGAACCTGTAGTCCAGGAGACAAGGTTAGGAGGCTGCTGTAGGAGACCATGTTAAAGATAATGGATCAATGAACTGTGATAGTTTTATAGAAGCAGCATAGTGAAGAGAGATGGGTTTGGATTTGAGAAGTCCTGAATTGGAATCCTACCTCAGACCCATATTTCCTGTGTGTCCCTGGGCAAGTTATTTAATCCCTCTCAGCCTCAGTTTCCTCATTTATAAAATCAGGATAATAACAGCACTTACCTCACAAGGTTGTCATGAGGGTCACATGTGAGCCAATAACAATAGCTAGTATTTTAGTATTTGTAAGGTTTGTGAAGAGCTTTGACTTATTTGATCTTACCAAAAACTACATGGAGTAGATGCTATTATTATCCCAATTTTACAGATGAGGAAACTGAGGGAGGTTAAGTATCTTGCCCATGATCACACAGCTGTTAAGTGTCGGAGGCATGATTTGAACTTAGTTCCCCTGACTCTAAGTGTTTTGTGCTCTATCCACTGTAGCAATTTGCCAAATATATGTAAATATTATATCCACATATGGAAGATTATATATATATGTGTGTGTGTGTATGTATATATGCCTATATGGTATCACATTACATCATATATGCTTGTGTGTGTATTTTTATATATTTGCAAACTTTAAAGCACTGGACAAATGTACCCCAAAAGTTTTAATGGGGTTTTAAGTGACTAAAGTTACTAAAACTTAAAACTACACGGATTTTTGATACACCCTATCTAAATGTTAGCTATTGTTATTAGGGGTTAAGGAAGTAGAGATCCAGAACCATCTATACAGTGGTGATCATTAAACCCCTGAAAATAGGTATTCTCTCCAAAGCATCAAATCCAGGTAGATAATAAAAACCTGTCAATGACAGGGCCTTATTGGGCCAACATAATATTTTTGGACCAGAACTATGAAAACTCAGGGAAGGAGTAGGAGGAGAACCAAAAGAGTGTGATGTTATAAAAGCCAAGTGGGAAGAAGACATCAAAAAGGAAAATTTGATAGAATTAAAGGCTTGAGAATGACCAAGAAGAAGGAAAACTTGAAAAAGATCGAATTTCATAGTTAGGACATCATTAACAAGCCTTGGGGAAAGTGGTTTTGGAGCCTTTTGGGAAAGAAAGCTAGATTTTAAGAGGTTATAGGGTGAATGTATGGTAAAAATGCTAGCAAAGACGATAGATTATACTTCCTAGAACTTTGAGCCATGAAGGGAGAGGTTGCAGAAGTAGAAAGATAAAGTGGTAAGATTACTTATTTGATGTGTGTGTGTGTGTGTGTGTGTGTGTGTGTGTGCATGTGCGTGCGCCTGTGTGGGGTAAAGGACCTCAGGATCAACCTGATGTCAGCTACTCCAACCACAATGATAAAATATTTGGGAAGGATGAGGGAGTGGGAGAGGCTATAGGCCAAGAGATTAAGGTTAGAGTGGCAAATTATAGTCTCAAGAGGTGGAGTCGTCTTGAGTGCTAGTAAATGCCAAGTTAGAGCCATTTCAGTGAGTGACTGGAGTAGATGGAAATGCTAGCCACGTCACTGGAGAAGCTCAAGAAACAGTGAGGACAGGAGGAAGAGTCCTCAAAGGGGAGATTGAAGTGTCTGGAGCTAATAATAGGGGACAGACAGACGGGGGAGGAAGACTGCAAAGCAGGGGCAGAAGTCGGTGAAAAAGGTGGGAAGAGGTCCTGACTCCATCGTTTCTGATGGAACCATCAGTGTTTAGGGGCACACTGATGGGAGTTTACTGAATATCTGATGAAAGCACATAGCTCCTCAAAGAAATATACGAGCAGTTTGGCGTTCATATTTTGAAAAAAAAATGACTTTAAAATGTAGACTAATGATGAGATGCACTATTCATCAGAATAGTAACGACAAGAGCATTCATTTGTTTCAACTAAGTTGAATATTTAATAAACAGGACCAAAGTTCTTTCCCTATAGTGTAGCAGAAAAGATAAAAAGAAGCTAAAGGACTTGCTGTACGGACCACTAATTTTCTTCTAGCTAAATTAAGAAGTAAGTGAATGACCTTTGAAGAAAGTGGCCATGAACTATCATGATGTGTAGAAATGATGGTGAGTGGAATATAGTGTCAGCAGAAAAGGTTGGGAAATGTTTGATGACCTGTTCTCATTGGTTAAGGGGAGATAGGGAGGGGTATCTTGTGAGAGCTGAGACGAGACTTTTTTTTTATTCTTCCTGAATTATTTTACAAAGAAAATAAAAAGGCATAAATGGAGAAATATTGCATTTTTCATTGAGAAATATGAAAGATTTTCATCTTTCATGTATGAAGGTCAGGGCTAATCATATCCAATTCAACACTTTCCAAGTTCAACAAGCATTTATTAAGCTCCTATTCTGTGTGGAGAGGGATACACATATGAAAAAATACTCTAATCCTTGTCCTTGAGGAGTTTGTAGGTTATTTTAAGACCCTCTACATCCAGGCACTACTTCACTTTTTCTTCCCCTTCTCCTATTATTTTCCTAATCACCCTGGACTGTCATTCTCTATTTCCTAAGCATAATCTGCACTTTTTGTTCTGCTTGTGAATGCCAGACTTCCCTATCTTTGCCTATTGAGGTCCTGCCAACTTTTAGGGTCCAGACCCAGCATCACCTCCATCTCCTAGCTTTGGACACTTCTCTTAGAGCTTTGCTTTTTACTTCCTATAGGCATTTATCTGGGGATTTTGTACACTGAAAATTAAATTCATTGAACAAGCATTTTAAAGCACCTACTCGGTCAGGGTTAGTCATAAAATTAGCTGGTAGAAATACAAGTTCAAATATAAAATCATTTGTGCAGCAAAGAATTTACGTTCTATTTGTGGGATAGTAGGATACCCAAATAATCAGATAAGAAAGCACAAAGTGGGCAGCTAGGTGGCGTAGTGGATAGAGCACCGGCCCTGGATTCAGGAGGACCTGAGTTCAAATCCGACCTCAGACATATAACACTTACTAGCTGTGTCACCCTGGGCAAGTCACTTAACTCCGTTGTCTAGATTTAAAATAAAAAAAAGCACAAAGCAATTTGAGGGGGTGTGTATTAGCAATAGGAGGAGAAAAGGTACATTGGCATTTTGGGGAGAGAAGTTACACTAGCAATTTGAGGAATCAAAGAAAACTTAATGCTATAGTAGCTCTTTAACTGACTCTTAAAGAAAAGATTATGAAAGTTAATGATAAAGGCAATTCTAGGCATAGTGGATTGATTACTTTACCAATGCAGGGAGGCTAGATATGCAATGCCAAATTGAGGGGATAAATAGTCCAATTTGGCATGAAAGGCAATGACAAGAAATGAGTTTTAAAAGGGAGATAGAAAACCCCTGAAAATGTATGGGTCACATCTCTAGTTTAGGAAGATTATTTGAATAGCATTTGGCACTTAATAGTTTGGAACCTACTATTGTTATCTGTTTTTATCTGTGTGTCTTATCTTCTCAATGAATAAGAGCCAAGGACCAAAGCTTCCATTTCATTTTGTATCTACTCCCACTCATCCAGCACTTAACATAGTGCTAAAAAACTGAATTGATCATTTCCTTTCCCCGAGATTTCATCATCTGCCTCTTCCAGAAAAATTTAGACAGTCAACAGTAGCACCCCAAGGACAGCTATCTCACATATACCATCACATTGTTCTAATTTTAAAAGGCAAAAATGCTTACCTGCCAAAGAGGTGCAGCTTTTTATTCCAAATGTCATTTTCTCAAACATACTGTCAATCACCACTCAAACCTGTTTCTTTGGCTTCCTTCAAGTCCTAGCTGAAGTCCCACCATTTATAAGAAACCATTCTTGACCTCTCCCCTTTCCCCCTTTAATGCTAATGCCTTTTTTCTATTGATTATCTCCAATTTATCTTGTACATGTAATATTTGTACATAGCTGTTTGCACGTTTACTAGTTTATTAGTTCCTGCTGTCAAGGAGCTCAAGGAGCTGTCTTTTTTCCTTTCTTAGTATTTCCAGTGTTTAGCCCAGTGCCTAGCACATCCTAACAAATGCTTACTAAGTGCTTGTTTACTGACCAACTGTTTCACCTCCTACATCCTTAGTTCTTAAAGTAAAAGCAAACAAAATCCCACCCCTCCAACACCATTTTCTATTCTTCCTCTTTTACCCTAGCCTCACATAGAATCACATTTCGACTTTTAGATTTGGAAGGGACCTCAGTCACCATCTGATACCATGAAGACAATCGCCTCTTTGACACACCTGACAAGAAGTTATCCATCCTTCAACTAGCACAATGCCTGGCACATAGTAAGCACTTAGTAAATGCTTTAGCTAATGTGATCTTTGTCTGA
Source organism: Vombatus ursinus (assembly GCF_900497805.2). NCBI lineage: Eukaryota > Metazoa > Chordata > Mammalia > Diprotodontia > Vombatidae > Vombatus > Vombatus ursinus. The sequence goes on from NW_020940355.1 coordinate 29,394,369, forward strand.
GGATTGAAGACCTCCAGGGAGGGAGAAGCCATGAACTTCCCAAGCATCTCACTGCCTCTGAACATCTCTAATTTTTAAGGCTTGTTTGTTTGTTTGCTTTTTTCCTCCTCAAAACAAGCCTAAACTTGAGTTTAAATCCAGCCTCAAACACGTGAAACTTACTAGTTGTGTGACCCTGGGCAAGTCACTTAACTCCGATTGTCTCACCAAAAACAAAATGAAAAAAAATAAAATAAAAAAACAAGCCTAAACTTGTCTCCATGCATGTTCCACTCATTGTGTCTAGTTCTACTCTTTAGGCCAATCCCTATCTCTCATGACATCAGTTCAAGGTCTTGAATATCATGTGCATTATTATAACCCATTGAAAATCATGTAAACCCTATATTTTCTCTTCTTCCCAAACTGCCTTTTTTATTTTGATTATGGTAGTGGATCCATCAATCCCTCCCTTTTTTCTGTGTCCATCATCCATTGTCTGGCTTCATTCCTCTTCATTAGTAATCTTGACCCTATGGTCAGCCATTGCGATAACATTCACTTCTCCACATTTCTTTCTGTTTCTCCCTTTCCTTTTTACCCTGTAGGGAGTCACAAAATCTTGCTTGCTGGGTTCAGAATAAATTCATTCTATTCAACCTCAGCAAGGCCTTCACAGTTGTATGACAGTTCTTTTTAATCATCTCTTATCGACTTCCTCTTACCCTTCTCACAGAGGTCAATTCTGAATCTATTCTCTCTTTTCAAGCCTCTATTCCACTCCTCTCTCTTTCAATAAATGACCTTGGTCTCCTACTTTTTTTTGACAGCACTGAGGCCCTCCATCATATGAAGCTTTTTTTGTGATAGGTATTGTAGCATAAAGGACAGAGAGTTGGAACTAGAAATCAGAAAACTGGTTTGAATTCTGTTTATTAAATGTATTACTCTGGGCAAGTCACAACCTCTCTGTAGTTCAGTTTCTTCGTCTTTAAAATGAAGGGGTTGGATTTCTGGACTTCTAAGGTCCATTCCAGCTCCAAATCAATTATCTCCTCTCTTTTACCCTTTAAAACTCCTCTTTATATTCATCCAGCCTCACTTCCAATCTTAGAGTATGAGGCACCAGTCTCCTTTGCCAAAGCTAAGCTTCACTAATGCTCTCCATGCCTTTCTGTTCTATTTGTCTAGTTTTGTTCTTACTGAAAATCTCCTACACTCTCTTTGATTTCTTCTTTATTGGAGGATAACGCTCCTTCCACCTTTAAGTTTATTTAAGTCTTTTCGATTCTCAGAAAAATCTCCCTTGCTCTTGTTGTCTCTTAAAGCTATCATTCTACTTTCCTCCTCTGGCAAATTTCTAGGAAAAAAAAAACATTAGTTTACAACTCCTTTTCTGTACTACTTAAATAATAATAATAATAATAGTAGTAGATGATATTCATATAATACTTCAATGGTCACAAAACACTTCATATGTGTTCATACTGCTGACAAAACAATTTATTCTAATGCATGGATCTAGTCTAATCACTCTTCTGCCCCCCACAATTTCAGTGGTTTCCACTATTTAGGCAGTTAGGTGTCAAAATGGATAGAGTACTGGAGTTGGAGTATGGGAGACAGAGTTCAAATCTTGCCTTACATACATACTAATTGTGTGATGCTGGCAAGTCAGTTAACCAGTCTGGACCTCAGTTTTTTTATGTGTAAAATGGGGATGATAATACTTACCTCGCAGGGTTGTTGTGAGGATAAAATGAGATAATTCATGTCAAGCATTTTACAAACCTTAAAGTGCCACATAAATGCTAGCACTCTATATTATTACTAACTGAATGCAAATGTTTTGCTTTGGCATTCAAATCTCTTTATAACATTGCATGAATCGACCTTTCTAGACTTTTTTTTTTTGGCAATGTCTCTCTGAACTCCTTGTCCTTATTGGAATTCACTGTGCTGTTTTCAAACTCTAATTCAAGAGAAAAGGCAGGAAATGAACATTTATATGCTTACTATGTATTAGGCCAGGGTGGGGAACCTATGGCCTCGAAGCCAGAATTTTGGATTCAAAGGGCCGCACTTGAGGGCGTAGAGGGCCACATGTTCCCCACCACTGTAACTAGGCACTGTACTAATCTTTTTACAAATATTATCTCATTTGACCCCCACAATGACTCTGTGAAATAAATACCATTGTTATCTCCCTTGTACAGTTGAGTAAATTGAGGCAGAAAGGTTAAGTGAATTTCCCAGGGTCACAAAGCTGGTAAGTGTCTAAGGCCATGTTTGAATTCTGCTGACTCCAGGAAGTTTTCTCTCCATTGCACCACCTAGCTGCCTTATTCAGGGTCTACTTTTACATTAATGTCTTTCCACATTCCCCTGGCTTTAAGAGATCCCTTTCTCCTTCCCTTCCTAGTCTCCTTTCTTGATCTTTCTAATGTAATTTGTATGTTCCAATTTGAATATTTGTTTACATGTTCTATCTTCCTACTAAGTTGTAAGTTCCCCCAAATCAAGGATTTTGTTATTTTTATCGTCCCATCTATTATTATCACCTCACATGATGCCTTGCACGTTTTTTGGGGGGAGGCAGCCCTGTGATTTCATTGGCATAGGAAGCTCCCCAGTTTGTAGTCCCCCTCTACCAATGAAGATGGGCATTTTCTTTGTGGTGTGTCATCCTAGAGAGTGGTCTGGAGGCAAAGATTGCATTGGTGTTAGGAGTCCCACAATGAGAGATCATCCCTACACTGATGAAGTCACAAGTCTGGGAATGCCCTGAAGTGGACCTGTGAGATAATCTACAGAAAGAAGTGCAGATGAGGAGACTCCAATTCAGATTGGTTTTCAAGACAAAGTCTTAGAAAATTATCTGGGGACACTGAGAGGTGTTAAGTGACTTACCTAGGGTCATGTAGCCTGTATATATCAGAGGCAGAACTTGAATACATGTCTTCCTTATTCCAAGGCCAGCTCTTTATCTTCCATAGCATTCTGCCTTTTGTTGCCTTGACCATAGTAGGAATTTAATAAATGCTTAGTTAATTGAATTGGGTTGACACATTCAAGAATACCCAAGATCTGGCCATACGTCTGTCTCATTTCCTGGGAATGCCTGTTCCAAGCCAATCCAATAGGTATTGCCAGACCAATAGGACCTCAAAAGATTTATTTACGTAATTAGAATTAACCCCTCTTGGCCTATGACCTACAGAAGACTGGACACAAAGAAGAGTACTTCAAGGATGGTGTATAGCAAGTCATGTGAATCAACTTGGCATATAGGTCAAAACTAAATTTTCTTCTTAAAATTTCGAGATTTAACCCATACTCTATATGGTTTAATCTTCAATGTTATTAGTGACAATAGTTCTAATCTGAGAAATAATAGCAGCTTTATTGAATTGACAATATAATTTCCTTAGCCTTAAGGAACTAAGTAGCTGCTAATGGGAGGAAAATTAGTCCAGTTTAGGTTTCTGCTCCCTTTCCTCTTTCTTACTCCTTTAATTGTCCATTAGAAATTGCATTAGCGGCTAATAACTGGAGTGGAGAATATTCTTTTCTATTATAACCAATATATAGATCAACTACATTTTTGAGGCCACTTTAAATTTGTATGCTGTAACAAAGAAAGTAATAATTTTATTAATAAGTTATGTCCCAAAAGTTTATTTAGAATTGAGTTGTTTAGAATTTGAAATAAATTTTCTCTAGAAACAATATTGTATTTATTGTTCCTTTTTTTTTCAGGACAGTCCATAACAGCCTATTTAAAACTTTGTCCTCGTATGTACCTGAACTATAGGCTTCTAATGTAGAATGTGACCACCATTTATAACAGAATTTCTATCAGGAAATGTGTTCAGAATTCCACCTCAATAAAAGCTGACAGGCATGTAAGGCTCTAGTAAAGGGCGAGGGCTCTTATGACTATTCTATATCTTATGCAATTCTACCAAGACCTGCTTGGTTTTTGTTGTTGTATTTCCAACACTATCACAGTAGGCATGTAATATACAATTAACTTCTGCTTGTTGAACTGAATTCAACATGAATTTTGACAGAAAGGATATAGACATGGTGGCTACTGCTGAGTCAAGAAAGGGGAGAAAGAGAAGAGAAGGGAGGGAGAGGGAGAGGTCAATAAATCAATAAACATGTCAGGCACTGTACTAAGCACAATCAACCAATAGATAATCATGTTTAAGCTTCTACTATAGGCCAGGCTAAGTACAATGTTAAATGCTAGAGATATAGTGACAAAATGAAACAGTCCTTGCCTTCAAGAAGCTTACATTCTATAACAGGAGACAACCTAACTACATTTAAGTGCATGTTTAAGTATGTGAAATGTAAGTACATACTAAATATTGAATAAATACAAGATAATTTAGCAGGGAAGGTACTAGCAGCAGAGGAAGGACCTGAAAGGTCTCATTAAGGACAAGGTACTTAAACTGAGCTTTGAAGCTTTAGAAAGAGAAACAGGAATTGGAGTTGGAACTTTGCTGTAAGGCTATAGTGCAGGGAGCTCTAGGAATTGGGAAAGGGCAGGAGTGGTTTGGGATGATGGACAGATGATAACGATCCTCCCTACATGTGGGCCATTTGCAGTCAGAAACAACCTTTATATGATATGTGGCAACCCTTCACTTTGTACGCTTTGTGGTATCTAAGGCCACTTAACCACTGCGAAGGGAAAGGGAGCTACTCTTTTGTAATCTGCTCTAGACATTTTAGAAGACTTGGATAGTAGATGTTGTTGTCAACCCATCGATACCCACATCTTGTCTTTTTGTTTGCTCTTGGAAATGGTTGGGAACAATACAGGACTCTGCCCTTTTCTTGTATAAAATTTCTATTGTTCAACTCATTTTGTGAGATAGTTATTTCCTAGTCATATTTCCCTTGGAACTAATCCATAAAACTCATACTGGCCTTGAAATATTTTTTTTTATAGAAACAAATGTCCCGTGTATTTCTTGTTTATGAACATAGTTCTTGGCTAGTGTCATGAATATGCCCTTTTGGGAAAGTTGTGTCCACAGTCCATCAGTCTGTGTTTGTGTTTACTTGTCAGCACCGTCATTTGAAAAGTAGAAATGATGATGCCGTTGTTCCTGAGTAGGAGTCCTCAAAAGCAATTGTCTATCATTAGATTTAATGTCTATCCTTCCTTTGTCTCTCCAAGAGCTCATCCTTATTTCACCCTCTTTTATAGGAATCAATATTTGGTATTTTTTCCCCTACTTCCACCTGAAAAGTCAAGGCTTTCTATTGTGTAAATGACAACTTTTACTCATCCCGGTGCATGCATTTGGAAAAGACTCCACCTGCCCTCATTTGGAAATTGCTCTGAACACAGTGTGCTTGAGTTATGTCTTGGAGAAAACAAGAAGGAATTTTCAACTCATGTAACTGCTATTCCACAGATGAGTGTTGGGTAGGAGGAAAATAAGTCATTTTTGCTCATTGTTTAGAAAGAAAACAAATGAGACTGTCAAGCTGTAGCTGAAAATCTGAGTATACTCAACCATCATTACAAAATGAAAGGGAAAATACAGATAAGGACATAATATACCAGGAGAAATGGGATTACTGTGAAGTTGCTGGGGTCAAACATTTTCTTCAATTTTGTCACAAAAATCACCATGGTTGCTATAAATGCCTAACCACAGGCTTAATAAGCGGTAAAGGGTTAACTATTATCAAAGAAGAGGTGATTGTTTTTGTTAGCCTTTGATTCTACCAAATGAGGAAATTAAAGAATATATAAAAAGGACCAAGAGGGAAAAACTGGCATCTGGGATGGAGCAGTGGAAACCTTATAACCATTACTCATACTTGTTAATTTGGTAGAACCTTTCTCCCTGAAATGTGAAGATGTCTTTGGTATAAAACATGATTTTCAACGAGGAGCAGGAAAAAGCAAATATTCAAAATGCTGTCTCCTCATGCAGATATGTGTTCTACTGACACTGAAATATTATTGCTATGTTCTAATACAGAATCTCTGTCTCTGTCTCTGTCTCTGCTTCTCTGTTCTCTTTGTTTCTTTCTGTCTTTATTTGTCTCTCTCTCTTTTTTCCTTGTATGTATGAATGAATATCATGGGAATGAGTCAGTCATTTTTTTTTTCTTGAGAGAATTTGACCCTAAGGGAATATTTGTTGTTCTAATTTCATTTTAAACGTCAGAAGTTGCCATCCTTGGGAAAGTCTATTCATTTAATAGGGGTTAATATAGTACTTTCAATTTAATTTTGTGCTTTCTGTCTTAACTCTTCAAAATACCCTCAACTCCAATTCCGAGAGTAGCGGAGAACTTAAATTGCAGTGGTTTTCCGGATTATATTTTTTAAACAAGGCAGTTATGAAACTGGATTGACTCTCAGGAGCCCACTCAGTCTAACTCCTATTTCTAAGCAGAATGTCTAAACCATCTAAGAAGTGATTGATTGTCTCATTTATAAAAAAAAAAAAAAATTAAAAGGCTGGTTTCCATGTTTTTTTTTAAATTCCCCAAATAATTATACATTATTGTGTCTTAATACTCAAAAACATCTCTGATTCCATCAGAGTGGACCCTCCCTCCAGTTGATGTTGATCTAAACCATATACACCTTTGCTAACAATCTAAATGAATTTCCATTGCAGCAGATGGTAGCAAATTTCCTAGCAATAAATCTTTTCAAGGCTTATAGGTTCATAGTCAGAGCATCTTCATCTTGGTTGAACCTTTTTGAGCTTCTACTTTACTGACATAGCCTTCAGAAACTTGATATAGCTTCCATGTCACAATAAGGTATTAGAGGATTAATTTGATAGAGAGCATCATATATGTAAGTGGAGGAGTCAGTATAGACCAGGAGTTTTTAACTTAATTAAAGAGGTACCTGTCCTTAAATGAAAATACATCTTTATTTGGGTATAATTGATTTCCTTTCAAATCTCATTCAAGGTATGTTTTAACTTCTTAAGTTATGGGGGCATAGCATCTTTGTCACATTAAGAAAAGTAGATTACTTCTCTAGACTCCCCCCCCCTTTACAGATGGATTTACAAAAGACTTTTATCATGACTAATTTATAATTGTTTTCTAATATCAATTAAGAGTTTCCTTTCACAAATGCCAAATTCTTTCAAACCTCAGTTTCTTTGTTATATTTTTTCCTCATTATTCTTATTTTCCTTCTTAGTTTTCTGACTATAAATCATTACCTGCTGACCCTTCATGCTTTTTTACATTTGACATTCTTAGAATCTGAAAGAGTCTTTCACTTTATGGTATTCATCATTTATGCTTCCTCATTTTTGTCCTGTTTTAAAGGGAAATATATTCTTTCTATGTATAATTTGTTTATTCTTTCCTTCCCATAACACTTAGCCAATTGGCTCCAAAGTAATTTTGCAATTTTGCATTTGGAAATCAGATGCCTCTGTGTCTCTTCCTTGCCACACCCTTCTCTTAGGCAAACATTTTCCAAACTTTTAAATTTCATGTTGATTTGACTGCAGACTGTTATACAACATTACATCTTTGCCTTTAGCCAATTTTTTCCTGATTTTATGCAACTTTCTCAAATTATTTTATAACAGTTATTCAAGTCCTTCCATTTTTATACCCTTGTAATATATCAATGCAACTACCTTACTTTTTTCTTTTATTTAACTGATTTAAGAAACACTGCTTGACATTCTCTACTATACTATTATTCCACATCATCATATGATTTAAAAAGCAAAAAAAAAGTCTTTCCAGTTTCTAATGTCCTTCCTTCCCATCAGTTTTTAACTAAGATAGATGCAGATTCTACTCCTCCTCTTACGTTCCTGCTCTGTACTCCACCCTGACCCCAGAATACACATTATTGGAAAGAGGAAAAAGACTGATACCTATTTAATCTAGCCACCATTTTGATGAGTGTCCTATGTGAAGAAGAGAAGGAAGGCCCGTTGGGCTGAATTTCATAGTAAGGGGAATGGGAAAGTAATAATCCATAAGCCTGAGAAGATAGTTTGGGGCCAGGTTGTGAAGGGCTTTAAAAGGTAAACCTAGGAGTTTTATATTTTACCCAAGAGGGTGGGATAGGAGTTGATTGAGTACAGGACTGATTTTGGTCAGACTTTTGCTTAAGGAAAATCACTTTGGCATAATGAGCTGGAGTGGAGAGACACTTGATGCAGGTAGACCAATCAGGATGCTGTTATAATCATTTAGGCAAGCTGTGATGAGGGCCTAAATTAAGATGGTGGCTATGTAAGTAGAGAAGAATCAGATGTAAGATAAACTGTGCAAGTAGAAATGATAAGATTTGGGAACTAATTGGATATGAGAGCAAATGCTAAGGTTATGATCCTAGGAGAGTGGAAGAACAGTAGCACAATGGCTGGTATATAGTAGACACAATATAGCATATTGACTGATTGACTCACAGTGATTTCAAAAGGAATAGGAAAGCTTAAAAGAGATGTGTGTTTGGTGGGACTGGGGGGAGGAAAGAAAGATAATGAGTTCTGTTTTGGACATGTTAAATTTGGGATGGCTCCAGAATAGCCAGTTAAAATATTCAATATGCAATTGTTGATGTAAGATTGAAACTCAAGAAAAAGACGAGCTGGATATATAGATCTTGGAGTCATCTGCCTAAATGATAATAATTAAATTCATTGGAGTTGATAAAACCACTGAGAATAGAGAGAGAAGAATACCTAAGACAGAGCACTGGAGTTCAGTTACAGTTACAGAAAATTATATGTATGATGAACCAAAAAGAGAACCAAAAGGAACCATTAGACAAGTAAGAGACTAATCAGGTGGGAAGAGTATCCTAAAAACCCAGAAAGGAGAGAGTATCTCAGAGAGGCTAGTCAACAGTGTCAAATACAACAGATAGGTAGAGGGTGAGGACTGAGATAAGACCATCAGATTTAGTAATTGAAAGGTCATTGATAACTTTAGAGACAGTAGTTTTCAGTTATGAGATGAGGTCAGAAGTCAGATTGCTAAGGGCTGAAAAATGAGTGAGAGAAAAGATAGAGGCAGTGAGTGTATGTCTCATTTTTTTCTAGGAGTTTGGCTTCAAAAGAGAGGAGAAATATAGGAAGCTTGTAATTTTAATATTTTAACCTGTTCCTTATTTCTTTGAATTTCAAAATGAGGTGTCAAAACATCATAGGATCAGAGATCTAGAGTTGGAAGGGACCTCAGAAGTAAATTAATTCAACTACATTAATTTGAAGATGAAGAACTTGAGACCAAGAGAGTTTACATGACTTGATTTGCCTCAAATCTCATGAATAGAAAATAGCAGAGATAGGCTTCAAACACAGGTTGACTAAGTCCATAATTCCGCATTTCACATGATACCTAATCTCAAAATGCCTTGTGCTAATGAATAATGATAATAATAATAAATTAGCTTTATAAAGCAATAATTTACAAAGCTCTTTATGTAACTTAACTCAATAGATCCTGATACTCAAAAAGTTTGAATGAATTGTCCCTTGTCAACCAGCTAGTATCAAAGATAGGATTTATACAGCAGAAGGATTGCCTTCTGTTTCTTCTATGCCATATACTCTATTAATACATTCCTTTTGTACTGTATCACTAAAGTTTGGTCTATTTATGATTCAGAAATACTTTCTCATCATTCTCATTCTGTATTTGTGTTTAGCCAGTGCTTACCTAACACGGGTATGAGTATATTTGTATGTGTTTTCTCTTCCATTTATAAATGGTTTATACACACACATATATCCACAGTATATACAGACATTTATATATAGATATATGTGTGTGTATATATGCATATATATGTTAGAAATTTGTTTTGAAAAAATGTAATTCCTCTGCTTTCAATATCAATTCAATTCATTAAACATATATTCAATGCCTCCTCTTTGATCATCACTAAGCTAGACAATGGGGATTCAAAGACAAAAATGAAAACAGTTCTTGACCTTAAGGAGTTTACTTTGTACTAGGTGGAAACAGTGTGCATATAGATAAATAAATTTTTTTGTAATGGGTGGCAATAACAATTAGAGACATCCTAGTAAATTCCCCAAATTCTTTCCTGAAGGCTTGGCACTGGTAATTACAGATGCCAATATATTTGTGATTAATCATCCAGAGATGAAAGCATATTTCAAGAAAATTTTTATACATTATCTAAGCAAATACATGATAAAACAAAAGGCATTGATTTTTTGTAAAAATAATGAAAAATTGTCTGAAAGTTCCGTCAACAATTTTTTTTTCCTGAAAATGGAGGGATTTCTACCAAAATGTGACTTTTTTGTGGGGGTTTCTACTGTGATATCATATTACATAGACGCTTTGCCTTTAATCCTCAATACTGACCATAGGACTCTTCAGGATCTCAGATTTCCAAATTCTTGTTTAAAACAAATGAGAAAAGTGACAGGCAAATTTGTCCACCAGACTGTCAATTATCTTGTGAAAACTCTCAGTAATATAATCCACCAAGTGATTTTAGATAAATTTTCCCCTGCTGAATATTTAAAGGCTTATGAAGTGACATCTGTGTTCAAACCAAAATATGAAATTAACACAAACATAGAACTGGTAATATAATATCATATCACTTTGGCTTACACAATATGGGGAAAATTCTGCCCTTCAATGTTAGTCCAAAAGGAGGAGACATGAATATATCCAAAAAGTAACATTAATACCATGGGGCTCATTACCAACTCTGCTGTATTCCATTAATGACACTTTTCTGTCTTTGCACAAAACCAATTAATAATTGGGTAGGGGTATAGAAATTGAATACAACAACATATGACATTGAATACAACAATTGGATACAACAACTCTCTCTTATTCTGAAGTGTATGTAAGAATAAGGCCAGAAGTTCTTATAGGGCATTGATATGGCACATTAAAAGTTAGTGGTTATTTATTCATATGACTATATCAACATTATTACAAATTTATCTATGTTGTAAACTTTTAAATTTGGGAAAATCCCCACTTTTTCTGATCACATATTTCTTTGAGGATGTCCTTTATATCATTTCTCATATGCCATTATTGATAACATGCTGCTATTTAAATCCAAATGCCTTTTGTTTGTCCGTTGGAAAATACTTGGTATTCTATAATTTACAGCTATATAATTTCACCAGGAGAATGTTGGCAGTAAAGATAGATAGATAGATAGATAGATAGATAGATAGATAGATAGATAGA